>NC_135436.1:17901323-18201323 GCF_051991255.1 Vanacampus margaritifer
TGCTTGCAGACAGTAGAACACGTCGTTGGTCTTGGACATCTTTCTTTCCTCTGCTGCTATGTGGCGATGGAGTGTGCTTTGGAGCAACGTGTTATTCCTCTCTAATTCCTGTAACAAAATATTCAATGCAAAGTGGATAAATGAATACCACAACGATTCTTTCGACACTGCTCAGCATTATGAGCACACCTTTTCTGTCCTGTCCAATAAAATGATCTGATTCTGGGTGACTGACAACATTCACATTTGACTAATTTCAGATCAAGTGATTTACAATTCTACCCATCACACGCATTCTGTAGTGCTGATATGCAGTCTGGTACTCTACCTCCTGAACCCTGCTGCTCTTAAACATACCCATATCAGCTTGTTTTTCTCCCTCAGCTCTACAGTAGCTTCATCCAACCTGCGGCTGAGCTCTTCCCTTTCCAGCATGTTGGGATTATGGAAGATCTGCGATTCGAGCTGCAGGATCTTCTCTTTTGAGTCCAACAACTCCTTCTCCGAGTCTTGCAGCTTCTTTGCCAGCGAGCCACAGCTAGAGCGCGTCTTGCCGAGCAACTTGCGTATGGTCTTGACCTCATTCATGTGCTGGTTTTGTATCTAGGAAGGAGATGTATTGAGATATTCTGATGAAACATGCATTTTTGTCTGGAATCATACAAGGTGTCAGACCTAAGATAAGTTCTCTCATATTGTTTCAGTCGGAATGGAATGTGCCACTATAAAAAAAAAATTGAAAACAATACTAAACCGTCAGCCAAATCAGAAAAAAACCTTATTACCGCATATCAATCTTTTATTATTTCATTTGTTAGCCTAATAGTATACAGCAAAAGGTGGGAGATTCGAGTCATAGCTGATTTTATGACTTAACTCAACTTGACTTTCAGTTCAACTCCATGATTTAACAAGTCATTCTGCTTACATTTGGAAAATCTCTACATTTTTTTTTAAATATAGAGAGGATGCTCCAAAAATGAATACTTTTGGATGGCACAAGTTATCATCTAAGGCAAGAGATACTCAAATCGGCTGTGGCCAGACAGGATATAACTCCATTTAGGTTTTTGGCTGTGGGCAGGGATGTGTATTTTACAAAGATCGGGTGTGTATGTATGTGAGACTTATAACTAGAGTCTATTGTTGTAGGTCTGCCATCATTTGAGATACTACCAGGTTTGTACTGTCCTACAACTTTATAAAAGTTACTCTTTTAGCAGCTGGTATGTAATGGTCATATTTGGACATCACTTGGTATGACCTGAAAAAATATATAAATTTTGTCCAACAAGTACATGTGTTCATTATAATTTTACTTGTGTGGCTAGCTAGCTTGTTTTGTTTAGATGGCTAATTGTTAGCCTCATAACTTCAATCTTAAATTGAAAATATGTGGTGTGAAATTGCTACCATTACGTCTTAATTTATAGCTAATAGTTAAGAATAATAAATATTTCTTCCATCCATCTATCCATTGTCTGAACCGCTTACGCCTCAACAAGCGTCGCGGGGGTGCTGGAGCCTATCACAACTGTTTTTTTTTTTGTGTGTTTTTATAATTAGCTGTGCTCGGTCTTGTACCATCCCTTTCTGTCAATTACCCATTTAAAGCAGTCATGCTTATTTCACACTTCACATGAAGAATGCTAAAAAGTGAGAGTTCGAGAGGGTTGGGTTGATACAGTGATAACCAACCTGAGATAAATTGCCTTCTAATCGATGGTAGTCCTGCACCGCCACAGTGTGGCGATGTAGGACACTCTTCATCACTTTGGACTGAGTCTTGAACACTATCAACTGCAGCTGCAGGTCACCGTTTTGTCTCTTAAGATCTTGAATGTTGAGGTTTGTTGACAGCTCGTAGGGGTTTGGGTTCTCGTTGATCGGAGGTAACTTCAGCCTGTAATCTAAAATGAATGCTGTGTTATGGATAGCATTGACAATGGAAGCTGAAATTCCAAAAACGCCGTGTCACATTACCTCCATTCCTTCTATATGGAAGTAGCTTGTCCTCTAAAGTTATGTGTGCATGGCACTTGGTCGGCCCTGTGAAGACTCCAGGCAGAAAGCGCGATGTAGGTGCCTTTCCACTGCACATCGCAGCATTACCTTTCTCCCGAGTCTTCTTCAATGCCAAGTCCGGCAAGTTCCAACTCATTACCTCCTTGCGGTACAAAAAAACAACGACTTCCCTTCTTTACATACCACCAAAGCAGCACTTCAAGCTTGAACGCTTACAACCCCCCGAAACCGACTCGAGCCTTTATGTTGTCATGAAGTCAAAACAAAGAGTGAGGCGAAATGTCACTAATGGCCGTAAATGGGTGTGATATCACGTGACCACGTTGCTGACGAAACAAGACGCCAAATTTGTTGTGATTTTAAAACGGACATAGATCAGGTCATGAGGCGCGCGGCAGGTAGAACTGTTAAAAAACAGAATTGTCATTTTCTAATTGGATTTATAACTAGATATTTGTTTTTTGGATAAATTGTGTGAAATACATATTATTGATGTGAAATTATATTGAATGTAATGGGTGTTTTTAATGTGTCTTTGGGACTGAATGAGGATTTTTTTTTTGTGGGGAGTGGACCTTTTGTCATGTTAAAAATCATTCCCGGTGAATTGCATGAGCTGAACATAAATCTGCTTGGTTGACTGTGTCATTTTGTGGTAAAACATGTTTTTCTTACAGTAAATTTTGGTATGTTCGAAATCATTCCTCAAATTAACTAAATGGGCTGATCATTTTGAATTTAAAATGTTGAATATGTTATTAGGAATTGATCGATTTTTTTTGTGGTAATTGTAGTTTTGGATGAATGGACAGAATAGGAATGCTATAAATGAATCTGTTTTGTTGAATTAGGAATGAATAGGGGCTTTTTTAGGAATTGGGGAAATTTTTAATTTTTTTTGTTAAATGGGAATTTTTGTCATATTGAAAGTTATTCCAAGATTAATTGAATAAGATGGACATTTAGAATTTGGGAAAGGATCAATGCAAATCTGTTTTATTGAATGTGCCATTGGGATTTTTTTGTGTGGGATTTTTACAATGAGAAAGTACTTGATATGTAGAAAAGCCTTCCCAAGACAAAATGAATAAACTTTTAAATCTCAAATGGCAACCATGTGACTCTTTTGTTGAATGCATTGTTAAGAATGAATGGGGAATATTTTGTGGGTCATAACATTTTTGGAGTATGGGAATTTTTGGCATGTTGACAATTATTCCGAAAGTGAATGTTTTGAAGTTCAACATTGTGTGAAGGTGTTTTCACAAAAATTCTGTCTCAATAAAGTAAGCCTGTTTTGAGATGTTTTTATTAAAACATTTGTTAATTAAAAACACACACAATACAATAAATTATGAACTTACAGAACTAACAAAAAGTGCACATTAGTCACAGCTAAATGTACTGCAATTTTTCCCCCATGCCGACCAACTGACGGAGCACATGTTGTTTAACATAAGTGTATTGGGATTTTACAAGTGCCTCTCCAGTTTCTAGCTGAAGGCATGTAGACCCAGTGTTACCACCTTATTGCAAACTACCAACCAGCATGTAATTCCCACTCCACCTGGAAAAGCAAAATATCTGTGTTAGGATTTGATTGATTATCCCACACCCACCACACATTCACAACTGAAATCAATACTCAAAACAACGCAACCGGTGAGATAATTACCTGCAACTCCAGTTGGAAAAGCGACAAGACGTTCAACAGGGGCAATCCATTTACTGGGAACCACCGTCACTGGGTCAGAGTAATACTTCCAAATTAAAGAGATCATCAGAGCAGCCTGACAACAAAAATACATACACAAAGTTAGACCAAGCACCATCACTTTTTTATTTGTTTACATATATTCAAATTGGACTACAATAAATGTAAATTTTAATAATTAAATAATAGTAATAATATAATTAAGTTATTTAGTTAGTTTTTCTGTCTGAAATTATGTTGTCCTACCTGTAGTAGGTAAAAGACTATGTTGACAACCCATTTCATTTTGGCCTGTTGTGCAGTCCTGGATTTCACTGTCAAGAGGAGAAAACAATTTCTTAAGTACCAGATTTTAATATGGTGTCTGTCTCCAAACAATTGTGTGCTAACTGGGAAGTCGGGCAGTGGTTAAACTCAAGGTCTTGGGAATGAATGAAACGAAAACAATCACAAAACAGTGCCTTTAGTTACAAGTTAAATTCATTCCGTGACTAGGCTCCTCCTAACTTAATATATTTATAAATTAAATTGATTTTGTCCACTGAAACTAATTGAAATGCCATTAACTGTCAAAAAAAATCACGTTTTTAATAAAGAAAACAGGCACTGTGTAAAACAACAATAATAACAAATTGATGTAATAATAATAATTATTATTATGTAAAGAATTGGTTGTATAAAGTGTAATTACTGTATGTACTGTAGTGGGCATGTTAGATATGTGCCTTTAAGGAGTTGGTTGGGAGTTACAACACGAAAAAAAAAAAGTAAATTTGGTCATTCCTACGTTAAATGCATCACAGTATGACAAATTAAAAAAAAAATACTAGTTCATCTGAAATTAAATCAAGTGACTATTATTGAGGCTAGACAGAGTTGGAAGGATTTTATCAAGCGCAGTTACCGTGTGTTTTGAGCTTATCCGTCATCTTGTTTATTTTACGCTCTAACCGGGCATATCTGGCGAATTCATCCATCATATTTATTGAAGACTGCTCTTTCTTCATCGCCTGGGTTTCAGCCCTCATCTCATTCTCTTGTTCAGCATCTTTTTGCACCACCTTAGTGAGCTGGAAAGAGAGATTCGTTTCAAATGAAGCAAGTCACATAACATTGCCGTTAACATCCCTTTATGATGACAAACAACACACGGAGCCGTATATTATATTTACATGACAGTTATACTTACAAACGAAGAAATGCTCGGCAAGAGTGTTTTCATGAGATTGCAAAGAAAAACTGACAACAGCACTAGAAACCAAGCGTAACCGGCCGCCATGTTAACTGCTGATTTGCCGTCTTCTTCGCAAACGAATTGCGACTCCTGATGCTTGGAATTGGGCGCATCAGCGCCCCTTTGAGGATGGAACGCAATGCCATATTCAGTACTGAAAATGATATTTATATTTTATTACATTACATTGTTTATCAACCTACGTTGCCTGGCCTCATTTTCACTTTTGAGTCTGATTAGGATTGCTGGCGTGTGTGTATTAGGGGTTGAATCCATACACATAATATGTTATGTTAGATTAACAGGTAGAGATAGGATTGCACATTAATGTTTTTTCTAAGATAGATAGATAGATAGATAGATAGATAGATAGATAGATAGATAGATAGATAGATAGATAGATAGATAGATAGATAGATAGATAGATGGATAGATGGATAGATAGATAGATAGATAGATAGATAGATAGATAGATAGATAGATAGATAGATCCAAAAAGTACATACATATCATATAGATAGATCCAAAAGGTACATACATATCATATAGATAGATCCAAAAGGTACATACATATCCAAAAGGTGAGTGGCATGTGGTCCTGTCCACACAGGTAAGTTGCTATGGTTCAAAAATATGTTGCCTCCTCCTCTAAGCCAATTGGTACAAGAGGAGGGCGGGACATGACGTTTCCTGTCCCGTCGATAGGCTAAGGTTGAAATCACATTGAACGGAAGATCCAATCCAATCTCGGCTAGTTGTGTTACTCCTTGGACGTTCATTTGAAGTTACAGGCAGAGTGTTTTGGAGGTAAATACCTTCAAGGTGTGGTGTGTGCTGACTTATTTATAAGTGTCAAAGGCTCTCTACAGGCTTGACAATAATGGGAAAAACGAAGGTATGTAACATCCAGCCAACTTGGATCTTTATTACCTATATCTCCGTGAGAATGCCTTTTTTTTTTAAAGATTAATTTATGTGTATTTCCGCGTTCTCGATCCTCTTGAACCACGCTGAGTGGCGCCTTTTTACTTAATAGTGGTTATGTGTTTTTAAAGCCAGTGTGAATGTACTGTTTTTGAATAGTACGTAAGAGCTAACATTAGAGTCCGCAAGGAGACAAAGGGGTGTAACCTCCGTCAGTCGAGGGCTCGAGGCACAGATTGCCATTTGGGGGAATCGTATCGAAAGATTGTTAGCGATCATTTACGTGGTTTGTATGGCATAGTTTATGCTGATTACAAAAAAAGCACGACCGACTGCAACGTCAATAAATGCTAGTTAATTACACATTTTGACGTGCACACCGCGCGTCGTGGAGAAAGATTGCTTAAGCGCGTCACCATCGTCCTTTCTCTCCCAGCGCCATGGCAGCCTTAAATAGACACGCCTCTCCTTTTCATAAGCAAAGCCTGTACAGTCACGTCGGGGATCTTTTTTTCCGCTGGACGATTTTAATCTCTTCGAACGCGGTGAATGCGTGGTAGAAAGGGCACGTTAAGTGTGGCGCGTATTCGTCTCGCTTTTAAAACTATCGTGCTAAAACTATTCCTTCTTGAATTTTTAATTAGGCTGGAGCGTTTACCTTAAGAAAACATTGCATAATGTCGTTATGACTTTAGGGGAGGGCTAAGTGCCCATCCCCCCTTTTTATATCACACGCCCACTTTAGGTTAGGAGTTTTTGTTGTTCCTGCTTTTAATATTTTCTTTCTCCCTCCTTTCCTCACAGAACGCAGAGGCTGCTGCAGATGCAAGCCCAGCGGTTAGTTGTGAAGGCTTTCCATTGCAACGCTGTGTTTGTGACAATGGACATTTTCTCTGCTTTTTTTCCATTGGGAATTATGTCCTCCCTTTTGGCACTGTAACTATATATATATATATATATATATATATATATAATCTTCCTAACCATTATTATTAAAAAAATAAATAAAAATAAAGTACATTGATAAAATAATAAAAATAGAAATTCACCCTTCCAGTAGTCTCTACAATATAAACAACACAAAGCAAAACAGGCATTCCATATTACTAGGGATGTTTGATTCCACTTTTTTCAGAGCGAGTACTTGACTTTGTGTACTGTAACAAGTAATGTTACCACTAGTACTTTTGATGCATAACGTTTCTATTCTATTTCTCTTTCCATTGACAGATCAATAATTCATTTTCTTTCCTTAAAATTGCATGAAATTAATTGCAATATTCTATTATATATATTTTTAATCCCTTTTTGTTAATATTTTTTTTTTTTTGTAGAACACTATAAAATGAATTTAAATAATCAAATTGAAACAAATATTCCAGTCACAAGAAAAGCAATCAATCAAAATATGTGTTTGTACAGCTTTCTACCTGGTGTCGCAGTTGCGAATACCCGATACCTTGAAAAAGACCGGCATGGGCCCGATACCTGTTAGCAGTACTCGCCAATCCCTCTATATTGCTAATAGTATTCAAAACAAACAAACAAAAATACTTCATAAAAAAATTAAATATTGAACTAAGTATTAATGTGTGAATCTTTTTAAAATAAAATAGAGGTCATATTTCCAGTGCGGTCTGAAAGTCTAGAATAAAGTGCACTATAATTGATTGATTACTTTTTATTAGTTGAATATTTGCAAATGCAGGGATGGGAGAAAGTTCTGAACTCGTATTCAATGCCAGCAGAATAAAGGTCCTCTGAGGAGCCGATGCAGTTCTTTGAGCAAACTAGTTGAGACTGAATCAATAAACCCTCTGCTGGTTGCAGCAGTTGCTTCAACTCGATCGTCTGTCAATTCCACCTAATGAACAATTTTAGTTATCGGATATCAAGCGTATCTTAAATCTACACAACATTTGTTTAAACATTCTGTGCGCACAGCCTGCAAGCTCTTGCCAAAGCAGCAGGTGGAACTGTAACTATGCGTTAGGTCATTTTAGCCAATCAAAGTTGTCTTTACAATAATCTGTATTTTTGTTAGCCAAGTACGTAAACTGAATTATTGAGTATTTTTTATTGTGTAAATAATAGGACTGCACAACCTGATAGTCTGCGATATTTGCCTTTCAAATTTGGGTTTAGCTACATATCACAAGCCATTTCTCAACCAGCTAACCACCAGAGGGTGAACGCACACCTAACAATGATACCAAGTGAGTAGGGGTGTTAGAAAAAAATCGATTTGACAATATATCGCGATATTACAGTGCACAATTCTCAAATCGATTCGATATGCGGCCGAATAGGTTTTTAAACGTCATTTTTTTTTTTTTTATTGGAATATTCAACAAAACGTCTTACTTGAGGTTAAGATTCACACATTAAGCATGAAAGAATGTTATATTAATGGAACATTAAGCCGTAATATTTTATTTTAGTGCTGTTCAAACATGAAACAGACTGCAACCTGTTTGTTAAATGCAGTGACTCCGTTATAAGCCTGAATTTTCAGATAAATACATTTTCGTACAAATCTTACAGTGTACAAGTTTACTGATTAGTATTTTCTAAATTTGAGTTTTAAAAAATCGCTAAAAGTGCTCTAAATGTATACACCATTTACTATTATAATTAATTAAACAATGCTAATCCATTTTAAAGTGCAAATTAAATGTAATCATCTATCCAACAAACATGGTTAGGAATCTAAATAGGCCAAGTTAAAATCAGACATGTCAGTGTCAGCATTCTTTGCATTCCATCACTGTCGGCTGGAAATCGTGTCCAAATTTGGTCAAATTTGCCCCCCACGCCCAAACAAAACAAAAAACACACACACACAAATGTATACTTTTAGAATTAGACTGTTTATTGCCATTGCACAATCACAATGTAAAATAATCCCTTCTTTTTTTCTTGTTTCTTTTATACAAATTGTTGGCCAATCTTAAGTGTGGAAAATGGCTTACAATTTTGACAATGCAATGTTAATGACTCAACAAACATGTCGTTTTGGGGTTTTCCTGAAAAGTGATGGTTTGAGATGAAAGGATTCAGCCTGACATCAACAATCTGCAACAAAGTTTGCATTACCACTCAATACAATTTTAAACAGTAGCAATTTTAAACCGTAGCAATGTTACCAGTAACGCTAGTGCTAACACATCATGAGGTTACCTTTCTAGTTCGCCGTTAGTATTATTATTATTTTTATTATTATTATTATTGTTATTATTATTGACTACTAAAGTAGGTGATCTATGACTGCCATGGATGGCAGTGGCAGATGCTGTTAATCCTTATTTGAAACCCAGTGGTCTGGCATTTACTATAGTTGTTGCAGTAATTAGATTGTTTGTGTACTGTCTGTACAAGTTTATTAATCATGTGAGGGAGATCCTTTAGTGCATATCAGCAAAGACTACAGGAACATTGTATTGACAATTTCCTAAACATATTACACAGCTGTTCAAAGCAGCACAAAAAGAGAATGCTAATGAAAATGAAATTTGTTGTCACGTATACTGTGTGTGTGTGTATATATATATATATATATATTCTGTCATTAACTAGTGATGTTCTCTTTCAGCCAAAGCGAAAGTCTCTACGATTGCAAGCCGTAAGTTTCCTCTGATATTTCTCTTTAATATACTGCATTGTTGGTGTGGGTTTAACAATCTATTTTGTGTGTGTGTGTGTTGCAGAAAGAGACAGAAACTAAACCAGAGCCAACAAAGAAGGTACAAAATCTAAATCAATAGATCTTAATAATCAAATTAGACTTCATAATTACTAAATGCTTTATTCGTGACTTGGTAGGCACCTAAGAACCAAAAAGGGAAGGAGGTGGCTAAGGAAAGCCCAGATAAGAAGAAAGAGGAACCCCAGGATGAAAAACATGAGGACCCTGCTGAAAATGGGGAGGCCAAAGTTGAAGAGGTAGCTTCAAGTTGAACCCTCAAACAACAATCATGTTTTTTTTATTGGCAAAAACAAAGTGCCAACCAAGATGATGGATTTCAACCCCCTTTTGCAGGCTGCTGCAAAAGATGGAAAGGAGGATAAGACCGAAGAGGATAAAACAGATGAGTAGTGTCGCCTCAACTCATCTGCCCGTGTACCTTCTTTAATGTCAAGTGCACATCATGTTTTTAACAGCTACTTTCTTGAGACCGCAGCATTTTTAGGGACGTAAATGCAGAAACACCTTTACATTTTTTTCTTCAAATGCCATTTAATTTTATGGCTTCTGTGAAGGGAATGTTTGGGGCTCTTATTTTTTTTTTTCCCCATGTCCCCATTATTTTCCTCACTTGTCAGCTTCTTATTAAGCTTTTTATGATGTAGTCTTCAATCTCCATCAGAAATCTGATGTAAAACTTTTGAGTTAACATGGAACTTCTCAAGGGGTTTGGTAAATTACTGTTTTTAACCATATGTAAAACATGATCCCTTTGGTTGTTAAACTGAATGTTTGAACGTGTGTTTTAGAATGATAATTCTTTTCTTGACTGTAAAATCTAGATTTTTCTTTCTTGGTCCTAGAATACCCAGCATGATTGTGTCTGTTGCATCTTAAGATCATGCGCACAGGTGCTGTTTAAACGTGTCCTCTTCAACAACAAAAATATTATGTTACCATCTATATGCATCCAGTGATGGTACATTGTTCTTGGCTATGCTCAATGCTCGCTAACTCTGTTGCCACTTCTGTCAACAATATGTACATGCTGCATATTTGTGGCTATACTAATTTGTGACTTTGAGACATCTCTACCGATGTACAGTTTTGTTGTTATTGTTCTTTGGGTTTTTTTTTGTTATTTTTTACAGCTAATAAAAAAAAGTTCTTTTTACCAAGTTCCAAGATTCCAAGTCTTCTAGTATAGTATTGCAGAATGCATATTAAAATTGTACATATTTTATTAATTGTGCATTTAACTGTTAACTACTGATCTGTAAGGGCTTGGAGTTTGGAACCAGGGGGTCACCGTTCAAATCCCACAGTAGACAAAACGTAAAGAATAGCAACTAAGTGTTGGAGAGATGCTCGTGTGCTACCTGGCTAGTGCAGGGCTGCCTTGAATCACATGGAGCCAGGTCAGGTGAGTAGATAGGTGAGTATGGCAATATTCATTTTAGCAAGGAACTGTCAGATGCTCAGGGCATTGTGAGCAGACTTGCTGTCATGATGAGGCACCCAGGGGTTGTTCTTCCGCAACTCTCAGCGCTTCTTGAGCACTACTTAATGAAGCAAGTGCCACAGGATCCCTTAGTATAGACATGCTCATTGCTTGTCTGCCACAGTAAATCCCAATCTGGGTGCGATGACACAACAGTTGTTCTAAGTGATGATCAGGTGTGCCGTGGGAAAATTTCCAATATAACTTTGTTTCATCAGTATTGATGACAAACGGTATATTTTTGTCCATCTATCTAACCCGGCGACGTATAGTGACAGATAACAATTAAATGCTCGACCACTAGGTGGCAAAATTTACAGTAAACCTGTCTTTCACTTGTTACCAGTCAAAACAATAAAGTCAGACTGCCCACATTTCACACTGAGTAGTCCCATTTGTGATTAAACTGAGACAAGATAATTTATATTTCAATATTTATACTTCTTGTGACATTTTTGTTTGGTGGTGTGCCATCAGTTCCCTGATGTAAAACTGGTACCTTGGCTTAGTTTGTTGCTTGGGTTTGAAATGTAGCTCTTTTCTGAGATTTTGAAACTTTCTGACATATTTGACAGAATATGGTGGCAGAATGTAAACTGTTTATCCCCCTTATTAGATTATAGTCAGTATAATGAAAATTATACAGTGCAATTATTTTAAAATGTATGACTGCTCTCCAAAACTGATGTCATACTTGGATAAGAATATAAACTTCACAAAAATATATACATTCCAATGCAAATGATACCAAAGCGTAAATCAACCTCAATCAGCTCGATATGAATGTTCAATAATCATGACGTCATGCGCCGAACTCGCGACCTTGGTCCAAAACGAAGGGGCGACTGCGTGATTGTCGCCTTGCATTTCAAAGGAAGTGTGTACTAAATTGTCGTCACGTTGGGCTACGCGTTTATATTTATACAAAGTGTACGAGCAGGTTAATTTAATTTGGCCGACAACGTGTAGTTTTTTGTGTGTGTCTTTTGTTGAGCTCGCTCCTCCCCCCCTCTCCCTTTTTCCTGTGTGTGTCTCTGTGGCGGAAGTAAGTTCTATCGCGGAGGCCTCATCCTTCCAATGGCGACTGCGAACAGGCTGAATAGCAAGCGGGAGCAGCCGTGGAGGGGGTCAGACCTGTGTGACCGAAATTAAATAAATATATATCATATTTCGCCGTTATTACAAAGTTAGCCCTACATTGTGTTTCACTCCAAATTACGTCCGAGTCAAATGGCCAAAAATCGGAACATTTCGCTCCTTGAAACGGGTAAGCCGCATAAGGAACCCGGATTGATAGCTTAGTTTACTTTGATGCCGCTTCTGTTAATTAAATCACATCAATCGCCCCGGTGTCTTTTATTTTCAGAGCTGTATTACTTGATATCTCGTTTCCTAACGACGGGTCCGTGTCGGAGAACGGCTGAGGTGAGCTAGCATGTTTAACTGTTTTGTGTTATATTTTGAAATAGTTGCCTTAGCTCTTTGATAACAGCCTTGGGAGAGGTAATCGCAAATAATTGCCCCATTCCACCCGACTTGCAGGTCCTGGTGCGCGAACTAGAGGAATATCAGGTACGTGTTCTAGCTTCGTGATGTGTGCTCTTGATGCTATCCGATGGTGGTAAATCGGACTTGCAACTTGTTTAGACTCTTAAATCCATCGGCGTCTCAGCCGTTTGACATCACTAACTTTTTTTTTTTTTTTTTTAACAATCTAAATGTCTAATGTGCCGGTTTGTGTTGAGACTCCCGTTTTACTGAGCTCTGTTTTCTACAGCTCTTACCAGGGAGATTGGACTGGCTGGGAAATGAGCACCCGAGAACATATGAAGATGTGGTACGAGTTATTCTGAAATTGTTCTATCATTCAATTCATTGTGGGTGAATTGTAGATGTGTCGCGACAGGACAGGATTCCACATTTAGCGCTTGTTTACGCTCTTTGTTCTAATCTCTTTGAAGTACTGTAGGCTTTATTCGAGCCGTGATGTTGTACAAGCTCACAACTTGACCTCTGACATAAAACTCGACGTGAATTGAGATAAGATAGCCTCAGACGTTAACGTATTATAAGGTTTTATTTATAATTTAGCCACGACAGTTGTACTGCAGATAGGGTGGGTAGTTTGGCTTCTCTTGCTGGCGAGGCCGCCTCATTGGCCAATCAGAGACTGAGATGCGTCGTCTGCGCGTTGTTTTGCCTGTCACCAGCTCTCTGATTGGTCGATTAAAAGTAAAGATTTTGCATAGAAAGCCACGCCTCGCGGAAAAGCTGTTGAGAAGCATAATCGTGACAGTTTCTAGTCCAAGGAAATGTCGTTAAAACAAAACATGATTATAAACATTCTACAGAGAAAACGTGAAATTGGAAGAAGAACTAAGAAACACTTTTCTGCACATCTGATTCCCTATAACTATACTGTAGTGTTAATATTGTGACCAAGACAGTCAGTCTCAATTCGATGTGACTATGAAGAATAATCCAGCTTTTATTTTATTGTATATTTTTTTTTTTTACAAGTCATGTCCAAGCAACTTTCATGCTCCTATGAAAATAGAAAATATCCAGTGTGTGTTTCTTCCAAAACACAAAAATAATAAAACCATCGAATCACAAAAAAGTATTTTGGTTTAAGATTGTTTTGACACGTTTGCCATTTGCTGTAACGCAAATAACCAACTCAGTCGAACTCTGTTACTTATTCAGTAAGCACAATGTCAAGCTGCTGTCTCTCCTCTTACCCCTTTACAGGTTGCAGCCAACAGGCATGTTGCACCAGACCATTTGCTACAAATATGTAAGCAGATTGGACCGATTCTTGACAAAGAGGTGCCGTCCTGTGTCCCTGGTGTGCACTCGCTCCTGGGATCCGGAAAGCAGTCGATGCTTAGGACCTCGAAAGGTACCATAGTTTGTTTTGTTTTTTTGTTCTGTGAAATGTCGGTTCACTGTGAGTCATACGTAATTCCTGCTTATTTTCTGCTCGTAATTATGAAATTAAAAGAATTAAGAAGAAATACAACACCGCTTTCGCTTATCGCGTCTCATTTTTTGAATATTTTAAACTGTGGTTATAGGGATACAGCTTTTTTATTTTTCTTCTTTTTTTTGACATTGTGGTTATCTTGTAGTCAGCTAGGTCTTCACTTTGTCACTTTTATTTTCTTTTGACTTTTGAGAGAATGTTCCTGACTATATTTCTTATCTCATAATTTGCAAGTGCCCTTTTAAAGTGTGCTTTTTTATTTTTACTGTAGACTGTCAGCACTGTTTCACTCACTACGACAAACAGCAAGCATCTTTGCCTACATTCTTGTAACCAATACAATGTTATCAAATGTAGCTGTGTTTTAAAGCAGAAACAGCACATGACTGTATGAGAATTTCTGCATTTCCAGAATTTGATGGTGTACGGTTGAAAACTTCATCATACGCAGCCCTTCACAGGGGCAGACCACCAGAGAGGCCTTTGAACCACAAGAAACCTCCACATATAGGTAGGTCTGTCCTCCCACTATACTCATCTGCATCTTTTAAAGTGAATGGATGTGCTCGAAAAGGTTCGACATTATTGGTCAATTCACTTGTATTGTTTTAGTACTTCAGTGAGGATAATGTGCACACTTTTGTTGTTGTTGATGATTTATGGCAAGGGTGGAAGTGGGCAAACTGAAACCAGTCTTGACAATTGGTATACTCAACTGTGTAATTTACTTACATTTTGTCACTAACACATTCTTAATTAAGTCAAATGGCAGCCAGGGAGCAGAAGGTTAAGTGACCCCCCCCCCCCCCACACACACACACACACAAAAGCCATTTTTACTCCACATAAATCAACTGTCGATCCGATTACGGTTGTTCATAAGAAGTTGTAAGAATATTCACAAGTAACTCTTATACAAGTTGATTTGTATCAAATTTATTCAGTGAAACATGAATTGAATAATTGTGAATGGTAGTGTTGTTTGGATATTTTGTACAAAACAAAATGACAGAATGCAACCATAATACTTTGAATGTCTCCAATTAAATCAGAACGCAAGGTCCTTTCTTGCTGTCATTTAATAGTTGCTATAGACTGACATATCAAGACTACAAGTAGCAAAAATTGTTGTAGACCGCTGGTATTTTCTTCATGATGCCCTTCCTACATGCTTTCCTATATACAGTGGATATAAAAAGTCTACAGCCCCTGTTCAAATGCCAATTATTTTGAGATAAAACAAAAATTAGACCAAGATATTAATGTGAGATATCCTGGGATGACTTTTTTGAAAAATATCTCAAATTCAAATTATAAGAGGGTCTGCGCAATTGTGCAGTCACCTTTTTCTCAGTTGTTTATTTTTAAATCCCCTCTTGAAAATGTTTTCTATTGAGCTGTAAAAAAAAAAAAAATCCCCACATTTATGGTGGAAGCAGTTTTGAATTGATTGATCTTGTTTTAATTTTATGTCATAAAAACCCGTGACTTGAACAGTGTTGTATGAAATCTTTGTATCCGCTGTATCTCCTGCCCACCCCTGTGTCCTTGTTGGTTGGTGTTGCGTCCAGTTTGCAGCCCTCTCTTGAAAGTTTTCATCTTGTCGCTAACAGTGAACGTCTGTCGAGGAAGAGAGCTGACCGGAGCGCAGCGCTACAGTTCAATCAATCTTGTCAGCAACTACGGGCGCATGCATCTGCATCGGCGAATCCTGGGGCATTTGTCTGCTGTGTATTGTATTGCATTTGATCGCACCGGTCTCAGGATCTTCACAGTAAGAAGAAACCTTTATATAGTGAACCGCAGTCAATGATTTCTTTGACTGTAACTGTTATTTAAAAATATGAAAATCTCACACCGTAAAAGCGTTTTTAATGTTTGCCTTGTTGCCTTATTCGTCAGGGCTCAGATGACTGTTTGGTAAAGATTTGGTCTTCCTTTGACGGGCGACTTCATTCAACATTGCGAGGACACTCTGCTGAAATCACAGACTTGGCCGTCAGCTTTGAGAATACGCTGATTGCTGCGGGAAGTTGTGACAAAACCATCCGTGTGTGGTGCCTTCGTACCTGTGCGCCTGTGGCTGTGCTGCAGGGACACAGTGGATCTATTACCTCCCTTCAGGTGAATTTATACCTCATTTTCGAAACGACACAAATCTACATTACTATTGACCAGCTCTGTGCTTGTTAACCCTTGTTAGTGATCAACATATACAGTGGGTACGGAAAGTTTTCAGTCTTAAATTTGGTTGAATGGTGTCCTTTGGTGGACAGCCATTTTAAAGTCTCTCCACCATGCTTCATCATTGGGATTGGTTTGGCCACACATACTTTTTATAACTAAGGCCAAAAAGTTCCATCAATCTTATTTCTCATAATCTGGGATTCCTTCATGTATTTTTTTTTTGCTAACTCTGAGCGGGCTTTAAGATGTTTACATTGAGGAGACCCTTCTGTCAGCCCCTCTGCCTTAAGGCCCAGACTGGTGGAGGGCTCCAGACTCTGTGATGTTTGATTTTCTCTGTCCCATTTCCCCACAGTATCTCAGGTGCTGAACCACGGTGATATTTGTTCTTCTTTATTGCTCTTGTCCTTCGATTGCTCAGTTTGGCCAGCCAGCCAGCCCTAGGAAAGAGTCTTGGTCATCCCAAATGTCTGCCATTTAAGGATTATGGAAGTCACGGTGCGCTTAAGAACCTTAAGTGCAGCAGAAATAGTTCTGTAACCATGGCCAGATCTTTGCTTTCTCATTCTGAGCTCTTTGGGAACTTCCTTCGCCATCATGAATTGTCATTTTCTCTTGCATGCTTTTAGATGTAAGGCCTCATGGAGGCATGTTATGCCTTTCCCAAACAAGTTCAGTCAATATAATTGTACTCCAATCAAGGTGTAAAACAATCGCAAGGATGATAGCAGAAATATGTGTCACAACAAACGGTCTCAGTACTTATGACCATTACCGTTGTATAATTCATTTTTATATATAATTTTTTTTATCAATATTGGGGTGCTGTATGTACCTTGATAGAAAATTGAACCTAAATGATTTATTTTAGCAAGTGGCTGCAGTATGCAGAGTGAAAATTTAAGGTGGTCTGAATACTATGTGTACCCACTGTAATTACTAGTAGTTCCGTAGTTCTTTGCATTGTGCACTTTTTTGTGGCTTCTGGCTACAGTTTTTTAGTTTTATGCAATTTTATTAAACTTTGTGGTGTTTGAATGTTGTTATTTCAGTTTTCACCATTTGCCAAGGGCTCAAAACGTTACATGTTGTCCACTGGTACCGACGCCACAGTATGCTTCTGGCAGTGGGACGTCAATAACATCAATTTTAGGTAAGTGCAGCTTCAAGCTGATATTTCCTTGTGTTCTTTGTGGTCACAAATAATAGAAAACATACATGAATGACTGGTGGATTAATAAATTAAAATAAGTGCTTTTTGTGTTTTTTGGGGGGCTAGTTTTCACAACAGTTAACTGTCTTTAGGCTCTTACTGTAAATGGCATGTCTCATCCAAATTATACATATGTACGGTAACGGTATGCCTACGGCAAATAACAAGATGTCCTGTGCTGATTTTACAATTGTGTTTCATAACATCTATAAAGCACCTCATGAAAGATTCCTGTTCTTCCTGCCATCTCGGGAACCCACATTTATACAAAAAAAACCCATTGTCATATAGGACATTTAGTTTTATTTACCGCTGTCTCTTCGCTGGTCAGTCAGGGAACTTAGCTACATTGATTGACTGCATTCCGTTCACATCACAGTCCATAGATTGAAACGGCTTGAGTAGCAGGCTTACCACTTGTAAATATTGAACACGTTTAATATTTAAGGTTTGTCAACTCTTGTTATCTGGATGAATCCATGCTCAACGCACCTCAGACATTAGCACAATCTCATAGGACAAACTTAAGACATAAGATAGTCAGGCAGTTGACATCCTTGATCGGGATTCGGGAAGTAGCAAATTTGGGGCAAAAACAGTCCAATTGCCTTCATTTGTGTAACCAGCCTAACTAAAACTGACTTGACTTGCCTTTGCCTTTGATTTTGACTATAATCCCTTAAAGTGATCGTCCACACAAGTTTGTAGAGCGTCCGAGACCTGGAGTTCAGACTGTGTGCTCCTCATTCAGCCCAGGTAATTGGTGCATTTTCTTAATGTCATTTTTAAACTGAGAACTTATCTTATTTCAGGGTGAGACCATGATATGTGTTCCTTTAACATCTTTGCAGGTGGACTTTTCTTAGCCACAGGAAGCACTGATGACGTCATCAGAATATATTACGTCGGGAGTGGAAGTCCAGAAAAGATGTCAGAGCTCCATGAGCACACGGTAAATTGACTTGCCTAAACTTTTAGCAGAATAGTGGCTTTGATTCAACGACCGCAGAATTTGCCTGTTAACTCTATGAATGTCGGTTCCATTTAGGACAAAGTTGACAGCATCCAATTTTGCCACTCAGGTGAAAGGTATGCAATTAATTGATTTTATTTTCAACATCTCACTCGTTGCTTGTGGATATATTTCTCTAATAATTAAAAAAAGGCAATGTTTAAAGTTAACTTTACTTGTTAGGTTTGTGAGTGGAAGCCGGGATGGCACCGCAAGGATCTGGAAGCTACATCAACGCCAGCAGTGGCGATGCATCTTACTGAACATGTCCACCACTCTTCCTGGGTGAGCATGGTGTTTGCCGTCCATTGAAAATAATCTATTAAAAGAAAGAAATACTGGCAGTCTGGCATTATTACATACAAGTCTTGACTTAAAAATACCCATTTTCATGTTGTATTGTTTTTTTTCTTCAGTACCGAGCCAATGAGTGGAGAAGATAGCTACTTCAAGCCCAAAGTCACCATGGTAGCGTGGGATCGCCATGACAATACAGTCATCACCACCGTTAGTAACTATCTGATCAAAGTGTGGAACTCCTACACCGGACAGTTGCTACATGTCCTCAAAGTAATCCTGCACACATTGTTGCACTTAATTATTATAATTGTGACAATCCAGCTAAGCACAATAGAAGTGACTAAAATAAACCTCGTTTTCAGGGCCATGAGGCAGAAGTGTTTGTCCTCGAGCCACACCCCTTCGACGCCCGGATTATTCTGTCAGCGGGCCATGATGGAAATGTCTTCATATGGGACTTGGTGCGAGGGACAAGCACACAGCACTACTTCAACATGGTATGCTACACAATTTTGATGAAATTACAATCAAGGAATTGTTCCTTCTTGATATGACAACCCTCGAGTCTTTTTCACCTTATATCGATTTGTTTGGTTGCAAAAAATGCGAGGTGGTCCATTTTGGCGTTCAGAAGCTTTATCCTGTGTGAAGAGTTAATCTTCTATATTTGTTTTGATGTGTTCCCCATCCAGATTGAGGGTCAAGGTTACGGAGCAGTTTTTGACTGCAAATTCACTCCTGATGGTCAGCGTTTCGCCTGCACAGACTCTCATGGCCATCTGCTCATTTTTGGCTTTGGTAGCTCAAAGCCCTATGAAAAGGCAAGAAAAGCACTCACATTGAAGCACAGTCGCTGTATATAGTTTATATCATGTATGAACTTCGTATGTAGGAATGCCTATTACAGGTTAGCCAGCGTTAATCTTCAGTCCCCAATGCAAATGTTTAAGTAATGGCTGTTTCTCTTGGTCCTCATACAGCTTCCAGACCAGGTTTTCTTCCACACAGACTACAGACCTTTGATTCGAGATTCCAACGGCTTTGTGCTTGATGAACAGACACAGCAGGCTCCACATCTCATGCCTCCACCTTTTCTAGTGGACGTGGATGGGAACCCCCATCCGCCAAGGTAGACTGACAGTTAGTTGTCTGCCATCAGTATTCTGCCTATATGTGTTTTGACTTCACAAAATGGTCAAAGCGTAGAGACTTTTGTATATTTTAAATTTGTGTGGGTTTCCAGGTATCAGCGACTTGTTCCAGGTCGTGAGAACGTTGCAGCTGAACACTTGGTTCCTCAGCTGGGATATGTTGCTACCAGTAAGAATAAAAACAACCATGTGACTGTGCTAATTTGAACCTGCTGTCTAACCTCACCTTCTTCCTTGGTGACTCGTTTTAAGGTGATGGAGAGGTGGTGGAGCAAGTGATTAGTCAGCAGACTGCAGAAGTCGAGGAGGTTGCCACCAGACGCAGCAGCCTACTCGACGAGGCCATCCGAAATCTTCAGCAACAACAGGAGCGTCAGCACCAGGCTGGCTCAGCTGGAGGTCCTGTAGCTGCACAAGCTGAGGGCCAGGGGGCGGCAATACCAGCAGCCCCAAGCACACCACGTAGAGGTATGATTACTTGCAGGGTTGGCGCTGGGTCATGAAACTTTTTAGCCAATGTGGCTAAACAGTATAAACATCTCCTAGCCACATTTGAGTGTAGCTAGCCATGACATCACATGTTCATTTAGCGGCAGTGCCGCCTATTTTGCCGCTATCTCACTTCGTGCACCATTCATGCATGCACACGCCAGAGACATTGTAGTCCAACTAACAAATACACAACACTTCTGGGAAGATGGAATTTTGGGGGGGTTCTTGGCATAGTTTGATGGCTAACTGCCCATTGTAGTGGTAGAAATGGGTAAAGTTCAAATAAAAGTGGCAACTGTGCCAAATCGCCACAGATTAAAGAAATGAAGGAATTTATATACTGTTCCTTGGTTGCATCAGCTCGTCACCGGTTTAATCCCACGCAAAAAAAAAAAAAAAATTGGGACAATTGAGAGGGTGGACAAGTTTCCCGAAATACCTGAGCAATTCTGCACTAAAGTGATCTTGGTCTTTGCAGGGTTTTTTTTACTTCCAAAATGTTTAACGTAATTACAACAACAAAAAAAACTCAGATGCTTTTTACCGGTTATTTAAAGTTTAAGAAATTTGTTTTTTTACTTTTATTGGAGTACGATTTTCATTCAATATTCTCAATACATTCGAAGTAAGTACACTTATTTTCCTACATTCAAGTACTGTGTTAATGTTTGAACTGTGCATAACATTGCAGTGGCCAATAATAAATATATGTGTTTTTTAGGAATAAAACCTCTACCTCGTTTCTAAGAACACTTGACTGGCACACACAAAAATAAAAACGGCCCTGGCATTTTGACTTCGGCCCACCGGCCCGGCCCAGCCAGTCTTGCCTAACATGTTAGTTCTACCAATGATGTTTATTGATGATGTTTCAGTTAACTATCTATATTCAAAATGGATTCATGGACTGGCTCTTCTAAATTGTGGGCCAGCCTCTTGGAGTAAAATGTAGGAAAATTATCATGAAAAAGTATGCATCAGCCCCAAAAGAGGCCGGCCCACCGGGCATCTGCACTGTATGCTAGATGGCCAATCCAGCCCTGTACTTCGGCCCACTCTGCTATTGTATTAAGATTCTAATCCAAATTGTGGAACTTGTAGAGTGGCATTTTTTTCCATCTGTATACCCCTACATTTTGCACATGGAGTTTTATTAATACATAAAGTAACGTTTTGTCATGATTACTGCATTATTACATTCAACTGCAGTTGCAACTGAAGACGACAAAAGTCGACAATCAATTATGTCACGTAAATCACTGCTGCGTTTAAATGGGCAAATTATGCGCACTTGACGACGCATGAAAATAAAATATACCTGGTTACAAAACAGTTCTGTGATGTTCTACTTCGTGCACATTACCCGGTTCATCTGCGAACCTGGCCGACTTTCGCTCGTGAAAGCGAACGGGGAGTTTGCACCCTGACTTAGGTTTATTTATTAAATATTTCCATCCTTCTTTTGTTTGTCTAAATTAATACCCCCTGATTTTTTTTTATTCCCCCCCGCAGTGTCTGTAACTGATCGCGTGGAAGTGCAGTCTCCTCCTAATGTGGGTTTGAGGCGGAGCGGACAGGTGGAAGGTGTCAGGCAGATGCACCAGAATGCACCTCGCAGTCAGATGGCCACAGAGAGAGACCTACAGGCCTGGAGACGTCGGGTGGTGGTGCCAGAGCTCCCAGCGAGCACCTACAGGTAAACAGAATTCAGAAAACTACTGAGAGTTGAACGTACCGGGTAGTTTGCGACCTGGAACAGGCTCTACCTGTTTGAGACATGCTCAGTAAAAAATAATAACTTTGACTAGATGCACTAAATAATAATTACCAGTATATTTTATTTGTAAATAGGAGTTGCATGTTTTTTGACAGGACAAGGATATACAGTAAACTACATTTTATTTTTAATCCGAAAGTGGAAGAAAAAACTTCTTCCTTACAAATTTAAATCCAGTGGACCCCAGCATACTCTTGTTTATTCCCCCCAGTCTTTTTAAATACTTTTATATTCCTTTGTTGTTCTTGTTATCACAGTATAGAATTGATTGAAGCATACTGGTTAAAAGCTTTGAAAAAAAATGCTGGTATTGAAAAAAATTATATTGTGGTGCTTCAAGGTCAAAACTGAAAAACAGGTTAAATTTATATTTTAGGTTCATATTTTTAAATCTGACTCCAGAGGAATAGTATCTCACCAGTAGGGATGGGAATTGATAAGATTTTTATGATTCTGATTCTATTTTCAAATCTGCTTAATGATTTTATTCTTTATCAATTCTTTTTTTAAAGGAGAATAAATATATAGATTAGCACCCACTTTTTTATGTCTTAGTTGTATCTTTAAACAAGACATGTTTAAAAACAAAAAAAAAAAACATGGCCTTACGGACCCAACAGTGAAGTTTTCAGAGGTCCACATTCGAGGACTCCTCAATGGGGTGCCATGGGGTCCCCAGAAAAAAAAGAAAAAACAAACTACAACCTAGATTATTTTGTGACAATAATGTCCCCTCCAGTAACATTTCAACACTCATATGAACTGAGCACTCAAAAACTACTCCTCCCTGCCTCAGTCAAAGCACATGCAGCCAGTAGACTGGAGTGTGAGTGCCGTGAGCTGCCTATGAGCAGAGTCAGAAAGTGTGGAAGTAGCGAGTGTTGCTTTTAAGTCGGTTTGTTCCGTACGTCTTTGCATGTTATGCAACCTTGAAGCCAAGGCAGTTTAGTGCGATACGGGCTTTAACATTAGCAGTTACTAATGACACGTTTCACATGAAGGCAAACTGGCGCTAATACAGTTACTACTAGTACCTGGTGTGTTGATAGGAGAGAACACTTGCATTGCTGGCGGGCGTTGCTGCTGGGTTGATCCCTCCAGACTCCGGAGCGCTCACAAACACGACAGACAGTAATCGCATGCTGTGTGCAAATGCTATTCCATAGTGGTTGCGTTTCCTCCTTTAGACGATACATCCGATTTGCAAATATTGCAAGGCGCCCTGTTGTTAGCTTTTCTTGTAAGATGTCACCAAACTTTCCAGCGTGGCGCCATGTTTGTTGCTCGATGCCCTCGTAAATGTCGCGCACGTGGTGTCGCCATCGTCCCAAACTGAACTAATAAGGGAATCGTTTGCAAAAAAAAAGGCAAACGATGCCAAGGAATTGAAACACTGGAAGCCGGTCCTCGATTCCCATCCCTACTCACTAGTCATGAACTTCACCGCATGAAATTGGAGAAAATTTAAATGAGCTATTAGAGTAATGTGGGCATTTTGTTAACACCCCCCACCAACACCACCACTTTTTGAGGTTTTGTAAAAGTTTTATCACCTTTGTTTTTAATGTACAGTATATACATGAACATTCGCATAAATATAATCCTTCTAAAGTGGGCTTCACTTCAGATTTGTGTTATCATTTGCACTATACATCCATCCATTTTCTATATTGTTTATCCTCACTATGGTCATCTAGGAGAGAGGTGGTGTCCACCCTGCACTGGAGGGCATATGTAGACAAAAAAAATCATACTTTCCCATCTAAGGACAATTTAGAGTCTTACATGGATGTAACGTGTATGTTTTTTTGGAATGTGGGAGCAAACCTGGAGTTACCCCAAGAAAACCCACGCAATCACGGGCAAAAAAATGCTAATCTCACACAGGAGTGCCCAAACCCAGATTCAAATCCCCAATCTCAAAATTGCGTGGCAGATGTGTTCACTCTTCCTTTGTGCTGCCACTTCAGGTTCAATGGGATATAATTTTTTTTAAACTGTTGTATAGCTACATGTAATACCTATTAATCCTTCACATCTCTATAATTTACAGTGATACTCATCTGATTGTCTTCCAGGGACCAAGTTGACATCAGAGTTGCCAAAGGAGATGAAGAGGTGGCCTTATATAACACGAAGAAGAGACGCATAATGTACAGCAGCTGTCGAGTAGGTTCTTTGTTCTAGCTTGGTCCTTTTTGTCTTGTAGATGTCATGGTCAGATTTGCTGCAGCCTTCCCTATTCCCAGCATCTTTGCAGGTTTTTACTGTTTTTTTTCTCAAACTAGGTTGAATACCACAATATCAAAATTATAACCCATACTAAGTGCATAAAGAATGACACATTGCAAAAACATCAATAAAAGTAATGAAATCATCTTAATTTTTATTTCAAATGTTAGGCATAGAATAAAACATCTTAGCAATTAAACAATAAAAACAAATAAAATTATTCTCTCGCAACAGCTGATATTGATAGCCTTGTGTAAAATATTAAAATGAATAGAAAATAGGTGTGAAAAGCAGCATGTGTTCCAACCTTCCTTGTCTGACTTCATAATTGCCTCAGTAGAAATGTGTATTGTCATTTGTGTAGAATCTACTGAGGATGTTTAAAGTCCCATGCCATCAATAACAATTTCCCCTACTGTTTTATGTATAATATACAGTAATTTCTGGACTATGAAGTGCACCTTTGTATTAGCTGCAGGGTCGAATGCAAGTGAAAAAAAGTAGCGGCTTATAGTCTAGAAATCACTGTAGGTCAAAATGAGTCTTTTACGTGATTTAGGTTTTATGCTGTTTGGTGTTTGCATGCAATAGCCTTTAAAAGACAGCGACCTGCAAAAAAATTGGTGAATAATTTTTTAGAATTCTTCAGCCCTAATTTTAATATTTTTAAAATTTTTCTATCCAGTCGGAACTGATCTCAGTCAAAAGAAATTCATTATAAAGCGTTAACAAAACTTTCCACATCTTATTTTTCTCAGGATGAATCTGATGAGGAGCCTCCTCCTGTAAAGCGAGCACAAAGTCACAGTGACACGCTGGAATTCATCGACCTGTCATGTGAGGAGGGTGAGGAGACTGCGAGCTCTGATGCACACACCGAGGTATCACATTCACCACTCTCTTGTGATGTGTTTCGAGATGTCGTTCATCTGCAGTCAGTCATTGATTTCATTGAATAGTCAATGGCCTCCTCTTTTTGTCTATCTAGGACAACGACTTGGATGGCAGTGAACTCGACTCATCTAATGATGAGGAGTGGAATAGTGATAGCCCAAGGTATTTACATTTCTTTGCATTTAACAAATATCCTGACTGTTATATGAAATCATCAACGTTGTCAGGCCTATAGAGTTGTTAGGTTGCAAGCTAAATCCACTGATCTGTTTTCCTCAGCAAGAAATACAATGTTGCATAAATTCATTAATATGACTTAAATTTGTGCAGTCACTCGTGCAGTGATTATTCGGACTGGACAGCAGACGCTGGCATCAATCTACAGCCATCGACTCCCGTGTCATCACGTAAACGAGTACAACGCCAG
The DNA here is from genome assembly GCF_051991255.1 of Vanacampus margaritifer. Classification (NCBI taxonomy): domain Eukaryota; kingdom Metazoa; phylum Chordata; class Actinopteri; order Syngnathiformes; family Syngnathidae; genus Vanacampus; species Vanacampus margaritifer. The sequence goes on from NC_135436.1 coordinate 17,927,078, forward strand.
CTCAGCAGTTCAGAAGAGGAGGACGAGGACAATGAAGAGGAGGAAGAGAAAGAGCAGCAGCCGCAACAGCAGCAGAGTGATGAGGAAGAAAAAACTGGAGCAAAAGGAAAAGAGAAGGCCAAGAAATCCAAGAACAAGTCTCCCAGAGTAAATTGTGCAGCACTACATAACTGCATTAATTTGTAGGGAAAATCTAAATTTGACTCAAAGTTCTGGTAATGTTATTCACTGTTTTATATATTCTCTCCAATCAGAGGCTAAAAGTCAGACCATCCGTCAACAGAGAAGTCTCTATGGAATTTCGACCCTCGTTATGGATTACTGATGTTATTCCACGGAAATCTCCTTTTGTTCCTCAGATGGGTGATGAGGTGTGTTTTTAAAAACTAATCTCAACCTCTGAAGCACAGTAATTTCTGGACTACAAGCCGCTACTTTTTTGTGAGCCCCCAAATACAGTAGGAGAGACAGAACGAGAGTGAGACAATTTGCACCCTCGTTATGGAAAATAAAGTAGCGGGAACCCGGTGCGGTAACATTAAAAACCCCTGCGGCTTACAGTCGGGTGCGGTTTATATGTGTAGTATTCCTCAAATTTAGCTAGCGCAGTTTATAGTCAGGTGCGCCTTTTAGTCCAGAAATTACTGTATTTCATTCTATTTATTTGTTGGGTACTGCTTCTGTTTGTTTTCTTGGCATTACCGGGAATTCGTACAACCTCTCACGTTTGTTGTCCTCTGGCAGTATTTGGTAACAGCCAAAACAATAAACCATATCTGTATTCTTTGTTTCTGTTTTAGGTGATTTACTTCCGACAAGGCCACGAGGCTTATGTTGAGGCTGTAAGACGAAGTGATTTGTACCCCATCAATTTAGACAAGCAACCCTGGAAGAAAATGGAGCTGCGGGTACGACAAATAAGATGAGGACTCTAATGCCGTTAGAAAAATAGGCAGTTGTATATGATGAAATGTAGCTGGTTTATTCTTGACACTGGTACTCTCCAAATTCTGCTTTATGGTGGTCTTGTAAGAGAAAAAAATTATTGCTTATTTTCCAGGACCAAGAGTTTGTTAAGATTACTGGAATCAAATATGAAGTATGCCCTCCGACACTCTGCTGTTTGAAACTGAGTCTGATCGACCACGGCACAGGCAAAATCACAGACAAGTCCTTCTCTGTCAAGTAAGTCACTTTTGCCAGGCATCAGGGTAGACGGACAGAAGGAAAATAACAGAAAACTAAGGGAACCTGATCGCCACTTTTGGGTTTATTTTCCTTAATAAATACAACCGATTTCTCTTGACAGATATCATGATATGCCTGACGTAATAGATTTCCTGGTGCTGAGGCAAAGTTATGATGAGGCACTCCGTCGAAACTGGCAACCAGGTGAGTTGGTTCAACGGTACATCAACCTCTGTACACATAGACTAGGTTGACACTGCAGGGTATGATTCCCAATTCAGATTTTTAAATCCGATCTTTTTATGTACTTGTTAACTTTACAAGCACAAATGCAACTTCTAATGTGAACAGAACGTATTCGTGATGTGACATACTTGACGTCAAGACACACGATAGAGTTTACAGAAATAACTATGGCCCAGCGTAAAGGGGTTTATCTTATCACCTCATTTTGACAGAGAAGCGATGCAGAAGGAGGTAGAAATATTTTGGAGGAATGAGGCGATGCTTTTCAATCTGCTCATTTCATGGCCACGTCGACTCAAGATGACTCTTACCACAATTGTCAACTTTATGTTTCATGTGGGATTATATAAAGTTATATATAAAGTCAATACTGTTGCTCCAAAAAATATTTGCAGATTCACGGGCGATTGCCAGTCTCCCTCCCAAGAACTTCTCCCCGCCCGTGCAGGGTGCATATTGGGCTTTTGGTGACGTATAGGTCGGATGTGTACAGATGAGCGTTCATACTGCAGACGCATCGCATACATATCCAATTTATATCCACATACGAAAGGGGCCCGGGTCGGATTTGAAAAAAAGTCGCAATTATACTGTTCACAGTGCATGAAAAAATAAGTGAACATAGTCATAGATATATATATTCTGCTCTTTTTGCAGGTGATCGGTTCCGCTCAGTTATAGACGACGCCTGGTGGTTTGGCACCATCGTTTGTCAGGAGCCATACCAGCCAGAATACTCCGACAGTCTCTTCCAGTGCTTTAAAGTCAGGTGTGATAAGCAGAACAATATATTTGCCTGATTAATAAAAAATACCCGTGTCAGAAACTTTAAATCTGTTTCTGTTTTATTAGATGGGACAATGGGGAAAATGAAAAGCTGAGTCCTTGGGATATGGAACCGATTCCAGATGATGGTAATATTCGACTATACATTCAGCGTGGTACTGTCATCTTTGGCTCTGAAATGTCGAGTCAACAAGTCTGTTTTGCCACCAAGATTTATACAGACACTCCTTATAATTCATTTTTTGTACAGACACTTCAGATTTTTTCTTACTTTGTTGATATCTCATTCAGTGTCTCTGCTTTGCAGCCGAGCTTCCAGAGACTGAAGGAGGCAGCATCCCTGTTACGGCAGAGGAGATGAGCGAGCTGATGTACAAGCCTCTGAAGGGAGAGTGGGGGGAGAGGAGCCGGAACCAAGAGTGTGAGCGAGTCATCGCTGGCATTATCCAGCTCATCACTGTTGGTGTGTACTTAATGCACTTACACTTTTTATGAATTTTGGATTTTACACCTTTAACAGTCAAGGCAAGACGTAACAAACATGTATTCTGGTCTTTTCATCAGTAGCGGATAGAATGGGACAGATCGTAGCGATACTGTGAAAATGAAAAAATAATATTCTTGATGCGCATTTGAAAGGACAGAGTTTAGTCAAATACACACCCAGGTTTTTTTGCCGAGTCACTTTGGGTATTTTATCAAGACTCAGAGTGGTGTTCTTAACCACCTAATCGCAATTTTATCGAGGTTAAAAAGCAAAAAAGAGCATCCTATTATTATGTTTAATCTCAAATGCTGCTCAGTATAACTAAATGCCTGTTAAAATGAACTAATTCTCCCTTGTTTAAAAATCATCAAACTAACACTTCCTTCTGTTATTTCGATCACAGAGATTGCTGCTCCTTTTTCTGGCCCTGTAGACCTGATCCAGTATCCCACCTACTGTACTGTGATTGCTTACCCTACTGATCTGGACACCATAAGATTTCGACTCATGAACAAATTTTACAGGTCACTCTTGATACTACTGTACATAACTTACATTTGACTCTGTTCAGATTCATTTGAATGGTTGTTTATGAGACACTATCCACTGACTGTCCTCTGTTGGTCCACAGACGCCTCTCAGCATTAATTTGGGATGTCAGATACATTGCACACAACGCCCGCACTTTCAACGAGCCAAGGAGCAAGATTGCGCACTCTGCAAAAATCATTACCAATGTCCTGCAGAAATTTGTCAAGTAGGTTCTTGAATTTTATTTTATTGTTAAATAATGTTATTCTCTAACAAATTATAATTTGCTAATTTTGCGTGACTGTCCTCCTTTCTGCAGTAATCCAAGCTGCATAGACATCATGGAGATATATAATGTTGTTGAAGAACTGGATGAGGATGATGAGGTACATCAACTACCTTTGACTGTTTATACACATCTCTTCCAGTTATATTACTATACTGCATACTTTAATTAACTTGAAATATGTACAGTGTTCAACACAAATGAGTACACCCCCGTTTGAAAAGTAAACATAAATTTCTCTGTAAACATAAGAACAGATATTCAGAATCAGAATTTTAATGGTTAGACTCATTTTTGTGGAAATGAATTCTATTAAATTTTTAACGTAAAATTTACCTTAGCTGGTGTGTATGCATTTTTTCAACATTGACCGAATTTGTAAGAAAAGGTGTTGGGATTCACTCTTATGTTGTGAACTGTATGTTATGTAATGATTTTTAAAAAATAATAATAATAATAACAATAGAAGCTTTGAGTGTAGTTTTAAATATATATATATGTTATTTTTCTCACAGGAAGCAGATACAGAGGCACCAGGACCTTCCTCTGGACACAGGCTGCGCCAGGTAAACATGGTTACCAGTCATCAGTTGAAACGTGAAAGTTAAGAATGTGGATGGTGTGAATTATGGGCAGATTAGGATGAGAACTTCTTTTAATGACAGGAAGCCCTTGTTTACTGTTCGCAGCGCTCTGTGGAGGTGCTGCCAGACAGAGATGCTTGGAAGGAGCAGTGCAAAAACCTGCTCAATTACATACTTGAGTGTGAGGACTCTGAGCCGTTCAGACAGCCTGTGGATCCTCAGAACTATCCTGTGAGTAGCATCTTCGTAACACTAAAATCAAAGTAGTGTGAACGCTGTACCTCAGTTTCTACGGTTGGGGTTGAATTCTTAACTGTTTGCTTTATGTTGCCAGGACTACCATGATATCATTGACACACCAATGGACTTTGGCACTGTTAGAAGGACCCTAGAGGAAGAACGTTATGAAAATCCTATAGAGCTTTGCAAAGACACGCGGTTAATATTTGCAAATGCTAAAGCCTACACACCCAATAAACGGTCTAAGGTATGAAGGAAATTTGTTGAATCTAGGATTATTATATTTTTGTTGAAGTGATGTGAATAAGGTCTTTGTGGTAGCGTTTATATTTTCCTTTTGAGAGTGCTAGCCAGACTCCAACTTCTTTTTTTTCTTTTTTTCCTTTTCTTCTAGATTTACAGCATGACCTTGAGACTCTCTGCCTTCTTTGAGGAGCAAATCCGAACAATCATATCAGATTACAAAACAGCAGTGAAGAGCAGTGCCAGGCTCCGTCGCAGCCAGCGATTCAAAAAGAAATTGCAGCATGATCCGTCCGTCACAACAAGGTGCGTTTCTTTACGAAGTTCTGGGCCTGTCTATCATGTGGAGAGGCATGTGAAAACAATGAAATAACATTGATGTGTGAATATCAATACGCTATTTGAAAAGTCCCCTAGTGACTTAGGTAGAGTACACACTTTTTCACTGGACACTTTAAGTACACCTGTCCACTGTCATCCAATAGGAAAGCTCTCAGGTGAATCAGACAATTTTACAACAATTTACTTCAGTTAACTTTTTTTTTTTTATCGGTTGTAATTTTCAGTGGTGTCGAACTGCATTACATTATATTATATTGGGGGATTTAGTGCGTCACTTCTCAGAATGATGAAGCAAGATAACTTAAATGAATACCTCCCTTACAGCATCACTCAAAGCATCATCTTTGTAAAGATAGAATTTAGTTACATAAGATTGATCCAAGTAGCGACTGAGCAATTAACGCTGAATATAATTCATTCATGAATCATTGTCTGATAAGTCGTCTCTTTCCTCATTCAGTCAAAAGAGGGATTCTGTCAAAACTCAGGAAAAAGTGGAGTCTGTGTCCGGGACCAAATCTACCTCAGCCAAAACCTTGGTTCCTGAGCGGGCCAGGAGGACTCAAAGAAGCAGCACTGGTCACATTTCCTCAGAAGATGATTCTGCTTCTAAAGGTGCTTCATCAACAGCAGGTACAAAAGTAATATAGTTTACCCACAGCGTAGATTGTTAAGCAAGTCAGTTGCTTTTGCGGTGTTTTCTGATGTTGAGATACTGTAGTACATAAATGATTCAGATGCTTACCCATACCCCCCACCCTCCACTCCTCAATTCAACCATGGGAATCATTTCAGAGCTAAGAAGTGTGAAGCTGTAAACCTGCAATACGATAGCGTCTTTAGAGGTCAAGTGTGTGTCATTGTAAGGAATTTCAGAAGTTTCTTCTTCAGAGTCTGACAGTGAACTCAGCGAGTCAGAGGAGGAGACACGTCCAGGTTCCTCCAAACACCATCCAGGCAAACAGAATGCAAGAGAAAAGAAAAGAAAAGTTACAAGAGGCAACTCTTCCAAGCAGCGTAAAAAAAGTCAGTTGTGCCTCTTTTTGGAGAAATAGTGAGTATTTATTACTTTGTAAATAAATGGAAATGTTTTTTTTATTAGTTGCTGAGAGTGACAGTGATGAGAAGGAGGTTGAGGAAGAGGATGAGGAGCCATTTGACAGTGAAGGTGAAGGGCAAGAGAATGGAGAAGCATCTTCCCATTCTTCAGTTCATCGCTATCACAGTAGGGCACCAAATAGCAGAAGTACACGATTGACCAGAAATGCAGCCGCCGCTGCTGCTGACAGAAAGAAGACAGGTAAGCATTAATCATCCACTGTCTTATGATGAGGCCAAGCGTTATGGTTTTCCTTTATTGTGTATGCAGAGGGAAGAGCGGAGATGAATGGTCACACCAGACGGTCCTCCCGCAGGGACAGACGTCTCCTCCAGGACTCCGACAGAGCCTTTGCCCAGGGTTCTGATGAGGAAGAAAACACTAGCCGCAGACCACTCAAGAGGAAAACAGCAAGGGCAGCTGTCAACAGGATAAAACTTCTTGAAGCATTACATGAGGAGGAGGAGGAGGAGGATGATGATGACGAGGAGGAGGACAAGGAAGACGAAGAGCCAATAAGGAGCCGCCTCCGCAACACTTCCCGGGCCGTCAAACGCACCACAGTGCTTCAGAGCAGTTCTGAGTCAGACGGAGAGCAACAGGGTGGGTAGCTGGATTTTTCATGTACTGAAAGCCCTAGCAGGCTTTGTTTTAGGCGTATTAAGGCACGTTTCCACCACAGTACAGATTAGTTCCGCTCATCAGGGCACTGTTTAAATCCGTAAATCTTTGACCACAATCTTCTTAAGTGCTGGCCGCTTAACCATTTGACATCCTCTGTAGTCATTTTGCTATATCACTTTGTTAGAAATACTGCTTTACAGAGCTTATTAATGCCAACGTTTAAATCTGATTATTTTGTTCTAGCTTCTACAAATTCAAAGGAATCGTCCAAAGAATCCCAGGATGAGGAAAATGGCGATGGCAGCAGCTCTTCAAGCTCCTTTCACAATAAGCAGAATGGACATACAAGAACGTCAAACAACACAAAGAGCAATGGTGTGTTACTTGATCTTCATATTTAAAACTCCAGAAGTCATGTTTACTCAAATTATTCCTTCGCTTGCAGGAACTTTAACTTGCGTGAATGGACACAGCCCAAAACACAAGTCGGACAGCAGCTCTGAGCAGGAGGAGGAAGCTGCAGAAGAGAGTTGTGGAGATGCGGAGGAGGAACATAATCAGGCAGCTACGCGTCAGAGGCAAAGTAAAAAATCATCCCGGAAGATTAGGATTACCAGTGAGGAGGAAGTGGAAGAAGAGGAGGAGGAGGAGGAAGAGAACATTAAACGAAGAACCACACGATGCCAGCTAACTGTAAGCTCAGATGAAGAGGACTCTCCCCAACAACGGCCACACCAAAATGGAAGAAACAAGGAGGAAACTCCCCTCAAGGACTCTAAAAAGAGTAAAGTGTCAATGTCTAAAAGCCAAGATAAACAAAAACCCGCCTCAGCTCATAAACCAGATGCAGGTGATACCAAGGTGCTCAGTCGTACTCCGAAGAAATACCACAGAAAAAGACTGAATAAAGATGAACAGAGTGAAGCTGAAAGCAGTTGCCCCAGGGATGATTTTGAGAGCAAGAGCAGGAGGCCCACAAGGAACATCAGGTCAAAACGACCTCGGCATGACGCATCTGCTTTTAAGAGTTCTGAGCTAGAATGTAAACCCAGGAAGTTGAGGAGCAAACGCTCCACTGGTTCATCGGACAAAGAGTCGGATGAGTCTGACATTGCGTCCAACAAGCGGATTAAACTCAGAGTACTGCCTAAAAAGAAATACATCAGCGACAGCTCTGCTTCTGAGGAAGAATCTGCTAGCCAGAGCAAAATGAGAAACGGGAACAAAGCACGCTCAGTTCAGAGGGAAGACTGCCATAATACGAGCGAGTCGAAGAAAACGTCTCGGAACGACAGCATGATTCAAACGTCTTCCAAAAGAAAACGAATTTACACCTCAGGATCTGAAGATGAGAAAGAGCCGGCAGCCAAGAACAACAAGAATGTCAAGCGTCCCAAACGGGAAACAAAACAAGACAAGGAAGAGGATGCCGTTTCCCAGTCGAATTCCAGCGAAGAGGAAGTTAATGTTGGCCGCTCGCGGAGAGGGAAGAAAAGGCAACAGCCCAAACACAGAACGTGGAAGGAAAGCTGCAGCAGTAATCACAGTTCAAACTCTGAAAGTGAGTCGTCGTCCACAGCCAGTGAAAACTCTTATGCCAGCTCAGGGTCCCACAGCAGTCCAAAGAGGAGGAGTCCAAGACGGGCCAGGCAAGGCGAAAGGACTGCCGGTCGCCAATTAAGGCAGCGCCGACCACAAGTAGTCTTGGAGGAAGAGGACAGTGACGAATCAGACAGCAAACCACAGAAAAAGGGCCGTATTAACACTCGGAACCGGGGTAAGCGGACTGTCCTTTATCACGACAGCGAGTGAAGGCTGAAGAGGGATGACAACTTGGGCTGTAAAGACACTTGATGTTATGGTAGCAGCACTGGTTTCCTTGAAAAATGCTGTGAATCTGTTTCTTTCAGGGATATTTATATTTTCTATGAAAAACACATTTATAGATGTAATACAAATTCAAGCATTTGAACTGCTGGTCTTCATGAGGATACAGATCAAAACACCACCTGCCAATCCTGCTTGTTGTGATTGTGGCCGGCAGAGTAACATTGCGAGGAATCTTGGGTGCTATCTAATATACCTCTGTTAAATCTAAGCATATTGCTGGCTTGCACTAAGAAACACTGTAAGGAGGTATTTCATACACTAGTTTTGCATTAGAAACTCAGGGGTCAACTAAGTTTACTGTAGTCTTAGATGTGCATTTTTTTGTTGGGGGGGGGGGGGGGGGTTGTCAATATCAAATGGACAAGCAACAATTCCAGGTGGGCAAACGTCTAAGCACACGCAACTGAGACAAAACCAATTCACATTGTCACTTAAGACTACAGCACTCCTTTGTAAATCCATAATACATGTAATTCTTTTGTCTGTACTATGAATTGATATGAGCCAAATGAATGAAATGTTTCCCCAATAGTTTTTTTTTTCTTTTCTTCTTTAGATTTGTTTTGTATTTGTAAATAGGTGTATGTTTGTGATGGAGAATGAATGGATTGGCCATTAGTAGCAAGATGTTTATTTAAAAATATATTTTTTATTTTACTTTAAACTTTGTCTTGCCATATGTCACAAATTGGTACCCTTTTTGCTAAGTACAAGTAACCAGATGTACTTGCTGCAAAATACTGTGATTTCTCATATTGGGAAGACGATTAAATTGTCCTGTGTTACTTTCAGTGTTATTTTTTTTCCAGGGTTGACTAAAACATGGCTTAGTTTGGTTTATGCAGGATTTCCTTAATGCAGTTGCTTTGATATTTTGCTCAATGGTTTTCGTACTACACCTTAAATAAACAGATTTCAATGGGAAATGAAATGACGTTGTGTGGTTTTGGCATGTAATCCAGGACTTGATCTCAGTACGAAGATGTCAGGTTGTTTACTCTGTGCACCTATAGTTGCTTAATGCATAAACGGTTAACAATCTTGCGCCATATAGGTCATTATTTTACACCCATCCATCCATCTGAACCGTTGTCTTCGGGCAGTAGGCACACCTTGATCTGTTTTTTCAATTTACCTACCATGCATGTTTTTGGAATGTGGGACAAGTAACCAAAGAAAACCCATACAGGCACAGGAGAACATGCAAACTCAGTTAAACGGCTAAATTCCAAATCACATGTATTAGGTGCAGCGATAATGTACGGTATGCTTCGCTAATGATAGATATTATAACATTTTTAATTTTTCATTTCATATATTAACCATTGTTACACATTATTAACATTTTAATTCTTTATATTAACCTTGTCGAAATGTTTTGTGTCCTGTGCAGAGCAGATGGTGTTGATTTCGGTATAATCTGACCTTAAACTGGGACATACTATTTAGTCTAAAAAAGTTCCTTCTCAGCGCTTTGAGCGAAAACACATTTGGTCCTTGAGAACAGAATCTGTTTCGAACACGCACTCCTGACTCTGTTTTCGCCATCGCTCATGGAAAAGTACCCAGAGATATGTTTTGTCTACAAATAAAAGAGAGGAGGTCTTTTAACTATAAGAAGACATTGTACATGCGGAAGAGACACATTTCGACGCTCTGAATCCCACTCTGAATCTCACCTGTTTAAGTGATGAATTAGAGGCTGTTTGAGTGTCCGGAGATCTCTGTTAGATTAAAAAATCATTTTTGCAAAGGTGTTTTTTCTTACATTAAATCTGTCTTCAAATTTTGGAACACGCAAAGAGGACAAATAATTTTATTCCTCTTTCACTAACAAATAAAATTTTGGCGTGTCTGATGTTAAATTATAAAAACTAAGACTCCTAAATATGTAGTCTTGGCATCAATTATACAATTTATGTTGTAAAATTTCAAATTGAAACAGCAGCTATTTTACCGTACATTTCAGGGATCCTTTTTAAAGGCTTATTTACGTTTACAAAAAAAAAAAAAAAGGAAACAGCAATCGTCGCATAGGTTTGACGACATCGTGTTTTCTCTTGACACACTTTCGACACATTTAGTTACTATGAGCATGAAATATATCATGTTTCGTTAACTGGAATGAACATTACAGTTCACAACACATCTTATATTAATTCGTCTATTTTAATATATTTGTGTTAGTAGTTTTTTGTTTGTTTGTTTTTCCCCGTGAAAATTCGTGCTGTAACTCGTGGTGCAAAACGACAGCAGGAGACCTGTATGTCGTCTGCTTGTTGTGTCCTCCAGCAAATTATCGGAAAGTGTGACATGTGACAAAAGCTGCCTTTTCTACTGCTAACTACAACATTTTAGTGTGTATTGATTATTTGGTATAATGCTTACGTCACATGATTTCGCTGAATTCGCCTGACTTTTTTTTAGCTCAAGCTAGCAACGAGCCTAGGGTTAGCATGTCCTCTGTCAGTCTCAGTCGGCACAAGAAGCATCAGTAACGGACATCAGTTCATCATCAGGGTAGACAAAAATGTCGGCGAGTAAAAGTTTGCTTTACTGTGTGAAACATAGAAGGTTGTGGACGTCTTTTCGCAAGAATGTCACAACATGGTCACCTGTTGGGGCAGCTTTCAATGCCAAACCCCACAAGAGACTGAAAGTGTTTGAGAAAAATGTGGTGAGTAAAGTACTGTATTGGGCATTTCTGTGCTACCTTCCTATTGAGAGAGACCAATGTGTGCACTGTGCAGTCTGTTTTGTCTATCCGCATTTGGTTCTATTTTATTCGTAATGGTTCACGTTAGGGAACCGTGCACTTATTTGTGTTGCAAATTAAGTGAACACCTTTCACAAAGAGGCTTCACATATTTAAAATGTTGCATATAAAATATAGAATCGCAACATTTTATAGTACACCAACAAACACACCAATCAAATAAATAATTATAATAATACAAATCTTAAAAATCTATCTTACTAGAATGTGTAATGTGTACAGGTGCAAGAGAAGATTGCAATAGTCCAGATATGGTGACAAACATGAATTATCATTTCTAGTTCAGAATGAGATAACATGAACTGGCTGTGAGTTTAGAAATATTTTTGACTTACAAAAGAAGAAATTAGTTACACTTTTAATATGATCATGTTCAAGTGCTTGAAACATATCTATATGCTTGCGATGTGTCATTGTAGGGTTTGTTTGGCATACCAGAGCTGAGTTCCCCTGCTGGATTCCAGGTGGCCACAAAAACAGCTCTAAAGAACACTCAGCTGCTGGTTGAAAAAGCATGTACTTCTGCTCCAGGGGTCGAGACAGTCACAGCTTTTGACCAGCTCTCTGATGGTCTTTGTAAAGTGGCAGACCTGGTAAGTTCAGCACCAAGTATCCTCTAGGCAGGCACGAGTGGTATAACCTTTTGGAGCAAAATCAGATTTCAGTCATTTTTTCCCCTCATTCGCTTAATTAAAAAAAAAGAAGAAGAAACGTGTTTAGTTTTTTTGTAGTGTTTTTCCCTTTATGGGATTTGCTTCATTACTTTTAATACCAAACAAGCTTTTAGCATGCATTTACAGTTTTTTTCTTCATCACTAAGGTAACAGAAATGATGGAAATGTTTTAAAATGATGTGAAAAAAATGTCCCACAATTAAAAATCATAAAATGAGCTTTCAAACGGCATGACTCATTTGGTTTTTTGTCGAAGACTAACTCATTGATCCCTCCAGCTCTCAGGGTCTTTTGTCATGTAGAGATGTAACAGTGATGCAAGGAGACCTCTGTTAAATGTTTGTTTCTTGAAAACACATAACTCGGGTCAAAAGTTTCCAAAAATTCAAGAAATTACTGCTCTTGTAACATATAATTGGCACCACGTCTTTGGCCATTTTCAGTACGGTAGATAGAAATTAAAGTTTCTAGTTTAGTTTTTTTTTTTAACACACTGAAGGGGTTAGAAACTTTAAATTGGCAACACAGACTTTAAACTAGCTCCTCTTTGTTCAAATCAATGTTGCTAGTGTTGCATACGTCAGCTAGGACGTGCTGTGAACTAAAGAAGCCAACAAAATAGATTGATAGAAACATACGTTGTTCATCCACAAGGGAAATTCATAATGAAAAAATACTGAACTGTTGTGTACAGTATAAAAAGTGAGGTGAATCTGTCCCTCTATTTCCAGGCGGATTTTGTCAAAGTGGCACATCCCGATCCAGTGTACCGTGAGGCTGCAGAAAAGACCTGCATTGAGATTGGCACAGTCGTGGAGAAGTAAAAGAGTAACACACAATTTCATACCATCAACACTAGTCAGTGAGATGACTATGAAATATTTCTAATTATGTTTCAGGTTGAACACCAATGTAGAGTTATGCAAGAGTTTGAAGAATTTGCTGGACAGGCCGGACCTTGTGGCTCAGCTGGACCCAGATACAAGGTGCACCGTCATTTGCCCTTTGAACTCTGGTCTTGTTTCACTTATTCTTTTGGAATGTTTAATTTTGGCTTAAAACATTTCATGTCAGTTAAAAGTTTTTTGATGGCAAAAATGTGTCCTTGGAACAGCAACTTCCACTCTACTAAGGTTGTATTCTTTATGATTGATACATTTGTTCTCTATTCTTAGAATGTGCCTGCCCCAATGTAATTTACATAGTTAAAAAAAAAATCTTGTATCCCTGTCTTTGCAGGAGAGTTGCAGAGTTATTCATGTTTGACTTTGAAATCAGCGGAATTCATCTCGATGAGAAACTGGTGAGAGGCTTGTTGCATGTGGAGATGTCATCCAGTCTGTCACTAGACAGAAATGACAGACGTTCATCTTTTGTTTTACCTTCGCATTACAGAGAAAAGAGGCAGTTGCTCTCCATGTAAAGCTCTTGGATTTGAACAATGAATTCCTGGTTGGCTCTCACATGTCCAACAGGATCGCAAGATCTGCCATTCCCGAACATCTCCACTTGCAATTTGCCAGCACAGGAAGTTTTGTGGAAGTTGGTGGTTTACATGCTGACTCTCCGGATGATTTGGTGAGTGACCATAACAATAGCATCAAGAGCAGAACGTTACTTTCATTGCTCAGTAGGTGGCGCCTTTGCTTCATAACTCATTCAAGGAGAGCCTTCATGAACAATGGACAAGCAATCATAAAATACTTTGGAATTTATTGTGTTCAGAACCATTCATGCAAAATAATGCAGCTCTAAAATTGAATATCCAGTATTTCCAATGAGAAAGTAATTTATTTGTGTTGAGACTTGTCTTAAGAATGTCTCTTGTCATTATTGCACATTTGTAGGTACGAGAAATCGCCTACAGGATTTACCTGTATCCAAACGCAGATCTGATGGAGTGTCTGGAGGAACTCCTGAGATGTAGATACAAGCTGGCCACACTGGTGGGATACGAATCCTATGGTCACAGAGCCTTGAAGGGAACGATGGCAGCAACTCCAGGTTCAGTTATATCTCAATACAGTTAGTAGGATTTAAGATAATTAGTTTGTGCCTGCAAGAAGAGTCTAAATTTTAAATGAGGAGAGCATAGAAATAACCTTCCCGTGAAAAGATTAAGCAGGGTTCCAGACTGCCCCTAAATCAGGGGTGGGCAAACTCTGTCCTCAAGGTTTTGGAGGTTTCCTTCTTCCAACACAAGGATCGTCATCAGCCTTATGCAGACCTTGCTGATGAGCTGATCATACGAATCAGCTGTGTTGGAGAAGGGAAACATCCAACAAAAACCTGCAGGACTCCGGCCCTCGAGGACCAAGTTTGCCCACCCCTGCCCTAAATTGTTACAAACTTTTGCTCCACACTTGCAGCCATTTATTAGTACTGCTGGATAGTGAAAATGATTGGAAATGTGATGTTTACTTTGCAAGTCAATTTACGATTCGTGTGTGCCCCTACATTTTCTACATGCACCCCTAAAATATCAGGCCACTGTGCTAGTAAAAAAATTTTTTTTTAAAAAGAGTCTGCGGCCCTGTTATGTGTAATTCTTTGCAACTGTCTTTACACTTACACGCTGCACAGCTATGATTGTGATTGTTTTTGTGTGCCTCTTTTATTTTTGCATATCTCAGAAACAGTGATGAGGTTTCTTCAGCTGTTAACAGACAAGCTGTCAGACAGGTACAGTTTGAGATTAATATTCATATAATTTATCATTATTTATTATGTAATGTACAGTGGACCCCCACTATTCATAGGGAATAGAGATTCATGACTAGCGAAAATCCGTATATAATTGGCACCCATTATTATGTGCATTGAAAGATTTTTTTTTTTTGCAACCCCCAGAAATCTTGGGGGAAAAAATTCTGATAAACCACCAATAAGCATTTTCCACAAAAAAGTGACTAGCTCTCGCCACCCCCTAAATAATTTTTTACATTTTTTTAATTTTTTTTTTAAATCTGTGAATAGGTAAATCCACGAGTACCGAGCCGCAAGTGGTCGGGGGTCCATTGTATGTGTATAGTTTCTTTGTTTAACTGTAATTGATGAGTTTTGTCCACTTGTTGACAAATTCTCAACAGACAATTGATGATCAGCGCAAACACTAAACAAGAGTACTTAAACGTTCTTGACTTGACAAAGACAATAATGTGTCATTTACTTTGAAGCTATCAGACAGACATCTTTGTTACAGAAACCGCTGTCACGATGGCGCTCTGCACTTCCGCATCACTGCAAACCACAACTAGAACGTTAAAAACGGTGTCATTTACATCACTAATTTGGACTTTTCCTCCAAATGTCACAGAACAGCAAAGGACTTTCAGATGATGAGTGACATGAAGAAAAAACTCAACCCTCGGCATTCAGTGGGTGACATTCTGTTTGCGTTGCAATTTTATTCCATGTTCAAATGTTTGTCATCTAAAATAACTCGCATGATGTTTTGACACAGGAGCTCATGCCGTGGGATCACCCCTTCCTTAGTGGAGTCTTGCGTGCTGAAAGGTTAGGAAACATTGTCATGTCAGTTGTCATGTCAAATGTAATTCACTCCATTTCTCAAGCAGGGGATGCTAATGGATGTAGGCGAGAACCTTGGGAATTTTAATTTCATTTTATCCAGCCCTGTTTGTATTTTAAGATCTGTTTCCCATCTTTTCTTTTTTTTAATTTTTTTTTTAACAGTCCTCTGATTTTACTAGCCTGTGCTTTCTTCCGGCTCTCACCAGCAATATTACATCAGACGGAGTCTAAATAAAATTTAATTACTGTAGTATTGACAATTCTTTATGTGTAGTCTGGGTGTAGTTTGAGTATTGTCAGTGTCATTCTTTAACGGTGGGAAATATGGTCATCTCCTGTGTGGTTTTGGACTGACTATTTGGAAGGAGAAAGAAAGTCCAGGTTCCACTTGAAAGGTTTCTTCAAGAGCTGCCTTTTGTTGATTTTGTTACTTATTTTCATCCATTACTAATGTTTTAAACCTGACCATTTTCAAAAACACACACAAAATTCTGTTCATACTGTATATGAATTTCTTGTTCAGGTACAACATCGAACCCAGCCTTTACAGCCCCTACTTCTCTCTGGGGGCCTGCATGGAGGGTTTGAACATTCTCTTCTCTCGGCTCTACGGTGTCTCCCTCATGTCTGAACACCCCAGCGCTGGAGAGGTGTGGAGCGACGACGTGCGCAAATTGGTATGCTGTTGTCTTGTGTGCTAATGGCATGTTGTTGCCTGATGTTTGAATAAACTGCAAGTTTAAAATTGTCACGTGTTTGTGCGCGTTTCCAGGCTGTGGTTCATGAAACAGAAGGGTTGCTTGGATATATCTACTGTGACTTTTTCCACCGGCAAGACAAACCTCATCAAGTGAGCATACACACAGTCTTTTTTGTTTCTTCTACTTTTTTTTTCTTCTTCTTCTTTTTTTTCTGGAGAGCTCAGTATTGTTCATTCGGTAATTTTACCGATTTGACATGTCATCATCATTGCTCTCTCTCTTTTTCTTTTTATTTTGTATGTGGGTGAGTATGTTTCTTCTAACTTCTTGACCGTACTGGCATTACCTCCATCACACTAAAACACAATGGAACCCTTGCATCCACTCCAGAATGCAATTGGTCGTCTTAATATCTTATCTATAGAAAATAGGTAACTAACCAATTGACAAGCACTTTCACTTTTGTTGGAGGAATTTAGTTTTGCATTTTGTGGAATCAAGATCATCTCTCATCCCAGAATCCAAATTGCTACAATCGAATCATCTTTTGTCAAAAAAGATAACAAAACAATAAGCATGGTTGCCCGTATACTTCCTCCCCCACATAGGATTGTCACTTCACAATACGGGGTGGTCGCTGGTGCCAGGAAACGGGTCAGTACCAGCTGCCTGTCGTAGTTCTGATGCTGAGCCTGCCCCACCCTACCAGAAGTGCCCCCACTCTGCTATCCCCAGGGATGATGGAGAACCTTTTCCACGAAATGGGTCATGCCATGCATTCAATGCTGGGTCGCACTCGTTACCAGCATGTTACAGGTGAGCTCAGCAGGTGTAACGTTAAAGCCTTATTTTAAAGCTTTTACATTATGCGCTAACCTGGCAATAGCCACATTGATAATTGTGATTCACTTACGAGAGTTCTCCACAATATCAATCTGGGACTTCTCCACGGTGATTTGCTTTGGAAAGGTGGGACATTCTGTACAACAGTTCGATCTGATTGGACGATGTGGCATCTTGTTCACGTTTGTTTTGACCAATCACGGCAACAGATGAAAATGTCTTCGGTCTCTTTTTTTTGGGGGGGTGGGAGGCATGAACATCTTTACCAGTTGAAAATGCACAAAGCGCTGCTGTTCAACACGGAAATGGTGAATAATTCTGCAAGAGCAGAATTAATTGCAGCGTCCATTCGTACATGTTAGATTAGTTTGTTTCCCACAGTGTCGGCGCTTCCTGGTTTTGTTCATAGTTGCATATCCCGCCCCCAAACACACTCGCTCTGGGATTGGTCCGAACTGATCGGTAGAAATCAACGGGCTCGGTACAAGATGTATTCTCCGGAGTTTGTAAAATCACAAATACCGCGAGAATTCAGCTTGCAGAGCAAGGTTAATTATGTGCGGCCGCAGCATTAGAAAACCCTGCACAATCCAACAGGATCTAAAATTTGGAGGAAGGATTTCTAATTTTAAAAGTTTTGACTGACAGAGGTATTGATTAAGAATTTTTTTTTCAATTGTTAGTGTTGATTACAGTGTACAGTGATGGGGACCGGACCGATCCCTGAGTAGCAAAAAAAACTGTGTAATTGATGCCCATTGAAATGTATTGGAAGGAAGAAGAAAACGTTTTTTTTTAACTAATAAAAAAATCGTAAAAAAATGTTGATGATAAAATAGAGTTAAAAAAAATATTGAAAAAATAAAATATATATTTACAAAAAACTCCACAAGTAGGTAAGTCCATGGGTGTTAAACTTTGCAGATGTGCACACTACATGATCCTAATATTGGTCTCTTGAGAGCAGCAAGCAAAACTGATCACTTTGTAAAGGCACCATTTTGGATACAGCTCTGCACTTGTATTATGTTATGAATGCCGTTTTGGACCTTTTCCCACAACTCTTATTTCTGATCCTCCAGGAACTAGATGTGCAACAGATTTCGCAGAAGTGCCCTCCATCCTCATGGAGTACTTTGCCGCCGACTATCGAGTCGTCAGCCAGTTTGCACGTCATTATGAAACTGGACAGGTACACTTGAAACGTATGCACGAGGAACAAGATCTCAAAAGTTTTAAGAAATATATATGTAGACTTACGGTATGCTTTCAATAGAGGATGAACTGTGTTTCAATGTCTTGTCAGCCTCTGCCTGAGAGTATGGTGACTCGACTGTGTGAGTCCAAGAAGGTGTGCGGTGCCGCAGACACCCAGCTGCAGGTACTACCAAACACACAAACCCAGGCGAAGCCACGTTACAAACTGGCAGTGAATATCTTTATAACGTCTCATTTTTCTGCAGCTTCATCTGCTGCACAATGCACTGTGGGATTGTTAACAGACAATCAATATGCTGTACTTCATAATTCAGCATTATTTCTTGTTTTAATGTTAATCATGTTTAATCAATGACGTTTTTGTTGTCCCTGGGCAGATTTTCTATGCTGCACTGGACCAGATTTACCACGGTAAACCCCAAAATCATTCCACCACTGAAATTCTGCAAGAGATGCAGCAGAAGTTCTACGGTTTGCCTTACACACCCAATACAGTACGTTTCAATCTCTCAATAAGGTATTTGGTGTAAATTCTAGATGTCCTGGACAATTCCATAGAAAAAAATTATCAAAGAGACTTCATGTAGGTGTAATTGGCCAAATGACCCAATACTTTTGTCAAATTAGTGTATTTGCGCTGCACTGTCACGCAACAAGCTATATTGAGGAGTCATAGTGCGGCCTTTTGATGTCTTCTTATTTGATCCCAGCACAGTTCAAAAGATTAAAGCCATAGCCGTTTTTTTGAAGATCCGGTAAAACCACAAAGCAGGTCTTTTTTGAATGAGCTCTCCCTTGAGGAAATATTTGAAACGCTTCTTGTTTCTTTAATGGAAAAAAAAAAGAGCTCAGCATTTCCTCCCACATTTACAGCTGTGGGCTAGGAGAAGAGGCCAGAAGGGAGAAGAGAATCAAAAACAAAGTTCGTATTGGAGACAGGGAATGGCCTTCATTGTGCGTTTGCTCTGGGCTATAATTACGTGCATCTATGAAAAGAGATTACGTTGCTGCTCTATGCCTGTATTTATTTCAGTGTCTGGTCAGTATTTCTTCACCCACGCTTCAGGTCGTGCCTCACTTCTTTTTCAGATGTTATCTCCACATGTAGTGTTTTTAATATAGTGATATGTTTCCCTTTTCAACTTGCACTGATAGGTCTAGCAGACGTTCACCTCAGCCAACCGCAGCAGGATTGTTTTCCCATTTCGAGTTGCACAGCGCAATTGTGGAGCCTCACTCTCTCAAGGATGGGAACAGTGTGGTTTGTAGCTGGCCAAAATGGTGGGCCTCTATCTACGTAGTTGGGCTATAATATAAGCCGCTTTGATGTATTCTAAAAACTTGGAGGAGAGAGACCAGGAGGAACGTAGTCAAAGTGGAAAAGACACTCAATAAATGACTCGCAACTTAATCCTTTATTCTATAAATACGTTTTGACTAGTGATGGGATTTGCTGTACATTATAGAAAGAATACTGTCATAATGTGTTATCAAGGATACCAATCATTTCACAATACAGCGATTATATCACCATGGTATCCATGTACCTGTGATTGACTAGCTGGGAAATTGAAAGCAGATTTTGGAACCTCTAATCACACACATGACTCAACCTACACTTAAACTGAAACTTAAATCCACCCATCATCGTAGCTGTACGCAGGAATGGTAACCTCAGGCAAGTAAACATTAGAGTGGCTAATGGGTTATAGGGAGACAGATTCTAAACATTCTGGCCAGCATGTGTGTAGCTTACAGAGTGGCGCTATCGGTTGCTGGCTGTGTGAGGAAAGGGAAGATCAGCTGTGAGTAACACGGACCACATGGTCAGCATTTCAGTTGAGGATGATATTTGTATATAAACAGCAGCAGGCAAGAGTTTATGCTAATATGTGATTCTTTGCTTGGGTGCGCAAGGACACACAGCATTAAAGCCACGTTATCATTGTATAAATTCCCCAGTAGTTCCAACAGTTAGTCGAGACCATAAGAAGTTTGAGGAGAAGAACCCCGAGGCAACTGCACACAGGACAGATGAGAGGAACCCTTTTACTGTTTTGGAATTTCCATGTTTTGTCCTTTGAAATGGGAGCCCCTTCCTTGTGTTTTGATAGTTTGTCAGAGTTTCGTTGGAAGAAAAGTGAACAATATAATGACGGCAATAAAGACAGTGGAAACAGCTCTAAGAGATGAGAATGACATCTACACTTTGACTCAATCACAGACTGAGTGGTTTATGTCTCGTCAGTGATGCTTCTCACGCATTTGTTTTGCATCCCATCAAAATGTCCTTTTACTTAGATGTTATATATATATATATATATATATATATATATATATATATATATATATATATATATATATATATATATATATCAAAAATATATAAGTTACTTTCATATACTGATAAAATGTCTTTACCCATCTCGAAATGGGAGACAGACTTGTCTATAGCTCCGGAATCTTACTTTTGGATTCAAGTTTGTGAAAACGTATTTAAAATGACAAAACACACAAATTTACAACTTATCCAATATAAAATTATTCACAGAACATACATTACTCAATATATGATGAACAAAATGGGACTCTCAGACTCCGACATTTGTCTCCAGTGTTTACAAAACACTACAGACACTTATTTTTATGCATTCCGGTTATGTATTTCTGGACTAAAGTCTTAGAAAAACTTTCCGCTATCTTGGACTGTAGGATACCTTTATCTCCAAACTTGTGTTTGCTAGGTGACCTAACAACAACTGACTTACCACATAAACAATTTCAATCTACACTTGTAGCCCTTACTATCGCAAAAAAAACAATTCTTGTTAACTGGAAAAATAAACAAACTCTGAATATCGACCAATGGTCTAACCTCCTCATAAATCACATTTTAATGGAAAAAAATATCTGCCTCAAATAAAAACCAAATATCAAAATTTATAGAAACATGGTCTACTTATATAGAATATTTTAACCTAAATCTGGTTACTTAATTCTGCCTGTTAGCGAGAGCCACCACATCGTGATAACTTACATTGATGTATTTGGCAATTTGTAACCAATGGTTGTGTTTTTATAGTAAAAAAAAAATATGTATATATATACTGTATATGTTATGTCTATTATTCACAGGCATGGCAGCTGAGATTTAGCCATCTCATTGGTTATGGAGCCAAATACTATTCTTACCTCATGTCCCGAGCTGTGGCCTCCATGGTGTGGAAGCAGTGTTTCCTTCAGGATCCTTTAAACAGGTGAGATGACGGGTTTTTGCATCAAAACGCCACTTCAGTGAAGACTAAAGCCTCATCACCTCTCTCACGTGTCTGTCAGGGACATGGGCGAGCGTTACCGTCGAGAGATGCTAACTCACGGAGGAGCCAAGGAGCCCATGTTGATGGTGGAAGGTAAAACACTCCGTCTCAGATGTGACCACCTCCCCAATGACATTAAATGAACATGTAACATGTCGGCTTGGCCCTCCTCAGCAAGCATTCCAGTTTCACGTGTGGCCCCTTTGCAAAATGAGTTGCCCACCCCCTGCCAAGACATCTTGGTCTTCTGATTAGCCTTACAGGTGTCTTCAAACTTCAAAATACTTTGAGATGGTCTTATAGCCTTTACCTTTAACGTGCTTGTCTATCGTTTTCTTTCCAATCTCCTGAGAAAACCCTGTTCTTTGCTTCCTTTGGTCCATGTTTAGTGTGGCACACACTGTGTCACTGAAAGGTGACTACTACCCTTTCAATAGGCCAACTGACTGATTACAAGACAAAACATTTGACTAAAACCAATGCACTGAGAGCGTACCATACATTTATAATGAATAGTCTATGCCAATTTCGTTTGGCCTATTATTACTATGTTTTTGTTATGAAAGTTGATATAGTAGTGAGGAAAACAGTTTTTTTTAATGGGAGTTAAATTAAATCATTCTGATGTAAGATTCTGTAGGTATTGTGTGTGTTTATCAGTTTAGGCCGCACTTGAGACATTTACAGATGCTGCGGGTATGTTTTGGCATGCTGTGCTCTGTATTTTGTAGTTTTGCACACTTTGCAATGTTAGTTTACAGGTGTTGTCAGTTCACAATTGGTGATGATAAATGCCACTTAAGTCTTCAGTCACCACTGTGACAACCTCTTACTAATCACAGCTGGTAATTCCAGTGCAACGCGGTTAACTTTTAATGAAGATTTTTTTTTTTTTTTTTTTGCTTGTGTGGGAATTTTGCAGCTATATTGTGACAAACACCCTGCAGCATTTTGGCGTGTCTCTGTTGGACGTTCAAGAAGTTGAGTAGCACTAAGAACAACCACACCCAATTTCCACAATTTGTTTGATTGCATGATTTTATCCTTCAACTTTATAGTAAGGAAGTAACTTATATGTAAACAAAGGTCAGCAAACAATTTAGTCCATGACCTGGAAAAGTAAACCTTTTTTATTATTATTATTATTATTTATTTATTTTCTGTATAAATAGCCATTGCCATCTACTTGTTGGGCATACATATTACAGCATTTACAGTTACTGTTGTTTTCCCCCCATGTCAGTGTGAATGGCTTGTTCCTAATGTCCTCTGGCTGTGGCGTGTCAGGACAAGACATGCCAAGGAGAGTAGGGAGTTAAGAACAGAAACATCAGCAGATGATTGGGAGTTTTACTTTAAATCTTTTCCACAAGGGTTTCCTCCTCCCTCCTCCAATATTGTGCCCCACTTCTAGCTGCAACCAGACCACCCTTTGCCTCTGAAAAGGCAGCCCACTCCTGATCCGATTCTTGTTATTTGCACTGCCTTTGAGCTGCATTTTTCTGTCTTTCAGGGAGCTCTTATCAAACCCTGTGGTTATCTTTCTTAGTAGTTCAATGTCTGTAGGGAGGTATTGGCAGCATCAATTCATTTGCGTCTGACTTTCATTCTGTGCACCATAATCGTCGCCTTCGTTTGTCATATTTTGTATGTAAATATTTTGTTGTTCACGCTACAGTAATGCTAAGGTTCATTTCCAGTGTAAAGCGTTTTCTATGGGATAGTGACAAAGTAACTCTTTGAGACAAAAACGAAGGTCACTGGAGACTTGGAAGAAGGATACACAATCCAGATCCATATAATCTTTCAAACAAAGGTCCTTGTAAATTGAGGTGTGTAGCTTTCTCTTCAGCAAGGCGGCAGAGAGGGCATACCATGGAATAGGACCGGCCCATCAATGCCTCACCGGGGCTACACAGTTCCATGTGCTGTATGCTGTTGGCTGTTTTCTACAAGAGACAGTATTGAAATTCAAACCTGCAGAGAAGCATGGAGAAAGAGTGGGAGGGGGTGAAGAGGAAGAAAAGAGGTGATCGAGCGGCTGAACTGACTTTTTTTTTTTTGTGGCTACTGAGTCTGCCTTTATGGCCTCAAAAAAATCCCATAGCCTTGACCAGTGAGTTCTGAAACTTGATCTAATGAGTAAAAGGATATACACACAATTGTGTTTTTGTGCTGTGAAGATAATTAGTAGCAATAATTAATGTTACCTAATCATGTTAAAAGGTTTTTGTGGCTCCTGGTGATTAAAATAAGAGGTTGTTTTACTGCCTCTATTAGAACCCTTCCTCAATAGTCTGATGGACAGGGTGTGTTGGAGGTGCTTAGTCAGCTAAGGAAGCCTCCTGGCTGTGTGCACCATTAACCGATGTCTTGCTTCACTTTGCGGGCCTCCTAAGTGTGGTTTTAAGAAATGGTATCAAACTTCAAAGGTGTAATTACGGCGTCTGTGAGCCCATCATTTGCCTGCAGGTTGGCCAGAGGTGTAATGTCTTGCCTCAAATAGTCACAGGCAGGCAACTCAAACAGCTATTTGAAGCAGCCACAAATGTGCTTCATCCAACTTTGTTCCGCTGCTTTGCCATCTCCATTTTGTTCATAGTGCCGTACGTAAAGCTGCAGAGGCATTGAGGCCGCAACTCAAGTTACTGCACGCTGAGGTTTGCACACATTTTAAATGTATGAAGGCATACGGTTTCCTCTCCAAGCTGCGAGGCCAATTAAAGTTATGAAAGAGCAGAAACACTGCCAAGCCCAGAGGACTGGGATCCATAGCCAGGTTCAGTGAAGCATTCGGATTGGCTGGATACAGTTTTCATAATGTCCAGCAGTAACGGGTAAAATAAAAAGCCTTGTTTATTTGTGTTGTTGTGACACACAAATTTATTACCTCTACCAACCGCAAAGGCAAGAGGTAATTATGATACTACGGTGCCCTGACTTATTGCTCGTTCTTATCTGACTGCATGCTGCTGATTGCAGAATCTACTACTTGGCACATTGTGGTCAGAGCCACAAACAAATACTGCAGTCGGCTCTACACTAAACCCTGGACAACCCACGGGGTCAAATATGGCCCCTATAAATTCTGCTACTCAAATAACAGACTTTTTTTTTTTTTTTTTAATTTACAAATGAAACTTCAAAAGTCCAGAGTGCCACTTCTGACCCCTGCATGGGGCCATCTAGTGGATGAATATTGCACTTACATGAGCCAGAGTGGTGGTGACAAGATGGCTGGCAACATGCTGTTTTGTTGAGCTGGAAATCAATCCAAACAAAACCATCTTCTCAGCAAACCATCAGATGCTAAAATTGTGTTTTTTTTGTTAATCTATTTCATATCATGTTGCAGAATGCCTAGGAGTATGTTATATATATTTTTTTTTTCTTTTTTTTTGGGGGGGGGGGGGATAAATTAGCAACTCTGAGCTAGTTCAAAAAAAGGGTTAAAATTGAAAAAACATACTGTATATTTTGGTGTTCAGTGAACTTATAGCAATCATTTAATGTATAATTCATAATTTTCCAAAGAAGAAAAGGGTTCTTGGGTTCTCCAGGGTTAAAAAATACAAAATAAATTTGCCTTGGCGGTGGTCCGCACTCACTTTTATTCATGTTTACTGGCGAATGAAGCTCCTCAGAAAGTTTCCTCCCAGTGGCCAAACTGTTTTGGCAGTATCTAAGATATTTGCAAGCCGTTTCCAAGTGGATCTTCAGCTTTTTTTTTTTTGTTTTGTCCCCAGAGCGCTCATTATGACGGGCTCCGAGCTGTTAAGCGGCCACATAGGTCGTCACTGGACTCGATACCCATCTCCCACCACCCTTTTAAGTAAATAAACAAGACATCCAGTGCGCGTGCTCGTAAAACTGAAACGGAGCTTCAGCGTTTAAAACATCCTCTGCTCGCATTGAGCAGGAGCTAGCTCATGAGGTTCTCCTTTAGCTTTGCTCAGCGGTGATAAGGAATTTTGACATTTGCAGCTCTGTGACAGTTCAAAATATTTGTCGTGCATGCATAGGTTTGAGAGAGCTTGTGTGTGGTCAATTTTTAGGCTCCATGTTGCTCAACCCTTCACCCTTACATTGAGCGGATTGTTCTCTTGTTTTGTCTCTTGTCTTCCACACCCCCTTGTTTTCCCCTCAACAATCCAATCAGATCCCGCTGAGTGTTGTTATGGCTCTGAGGTTATCTTGGCATTCTATTCCAAACTCTCCCAGGGATCTGGGCTGAGAAAGGTTTCTCTCCAAGGAGCTTGTTTATTGAATGCCTAGGCTGAGATCCAGTCCAAGAGCTGCTGGATTAGACTTTTTTTTTTAATGCTCATCTTAAAATCGGTGTAATGTGATTTAATGAAATTGACCTCACAATTAACTTATACAGTAGTGGTGGGTGGTCACAAGTCTGCAAGGCCTTCTCCGCTGGCCTAAACACAAACAAATGTACACCTATCAGTGAAAATGTCAACATTTGATCAAGTTAGCCATTTTCCCTACTCGGTGTCACTCGTTAGTTTTACAAGGTCTCTTAAAAATAATGACCTAATTCATAATTTGACCAAAAATATTTTTGTGCCTTAACCCTGGAGAACTCAAGAACCCTTTTCTTCTTTGGAAAATTATGAATTATACATTAAATGACTGCTACAAGTTCACTGAACACCAAAATATATGTTTTTTCAATTTTAACCCTTGTTTTTTTTTTAACTAGCTCAGAGTTGCTAATTTATCAAAATCTATATATAAAACATACTCCTAGGCATTCTGCAACATGATATGAAATAGATTAACAAAAAAAAAACACAATTTTACCATTTGATGGTTTGCTGAGAAGATGGTTTTGTTTGCATTGATTTCCAGCTCAACAAAACAGCATGTTGCCAGCCATCTTGTCACCACCACTCTGGCTCATGTAAGTGCAATATTCATCCACTAAATGGCCCCATGCAGGGGTCAGAAGTGGCACTCTGGACTTATGAAGTTAAATTTGTAAAAAAAAAAAAAAAGTATTTGTTATTTGAGTAGCAGAATTTATAGGGGGCCAAATTTGACCCCGTGGGTTCTCCAGGGTTAAACATCTCAGGATGCTAGCTACCTATGCTAAAATCGGCTACATCCTTAGTTATCAGATCCTTCAATTCGACCCCTGACATGAAATGACTAATAATATCAGTTAAGTGTTTTCTGGAAAGGCCATTATTTTAGGAAGGTACGATGCTTATTTAAAAATGTGCAGTGTTTTCACTTTTGTGAATGGTGCTCGCGTTTTGACGTGAGTTTCAGAAAGTCATAGAAGGGGGACCATCCTTGGAAATGTATTGGTTGATTCATGGATCAAACACCGGTTGCCAATTTTGCAGTTTGGTTCTCGAACAGTTGTACATGTACTTAAAATGCCCTTTAAGGGTATTGTGTATTTTAAGTTCATTCTGAAATTTCACCCAAAAGCCAATAATTTTTTTCCCGAAGTGTATGTGCGCTGCAATTGGCTGATGACCAGACCAGGGTTTACCGTGTCTAATGAGTACAAAGACTAAAGAAAATGGATGGCTGGAAATCACCAGTTGGAATAAAAGCCCTTCTTCCTTTTCAAAGGAGGTCATTTGTGGCAATTGATAGGGGAATTGATGCTTTTCATGTGGCTGCCTTGGGGGAGGGCGGATGTTCCCCTGGGAGCTGGGCTCATGTGGTCATGGTGGTTCAGGGACCCCGACGTTGTGTATCATCTTGTAGCCAGAGGGCAGGGTGGCGTGGTCTGCCCCGTAAGAGTAGACCAGTGTCTCTCGCCGTTGCGCGCCTTAACCAGTTTCAGCTTCTGTCACACACTCCTGTGTATGTACATGTGTGTGTGTGTGTGTGTTCACCGTGTGAACCTTTTTGCATCTCCAGTCATGCGCGCCTGCGCAGATGTGGGTGTGTGTGCGACCCATGCAGGAAACCCAGTCAGGGAGTCGGTGCGGTTAGCGCGTCTATTTACATTGGCAGGTCCACAGGGGGGGAAACGAAGCGACTTCAAAGCGAGCGTCCTACTGAAGTGCAAAGCCAGCAAAGGGTGGGGGGGGGGTGTGGGGGGGGTTGAGTCTTCCACGCATGAGCTCACCTACAAATGTACAAAACACACACCGTACTCGTGTTTACTCTGTAGTGTAATAACAGTCAACTGTCTCGTGATCACGTGTTTTGAGTTCACTTGTTTGCTATGGACTTTTTGTTTTGGAAGAAAGCATATCAGCGGCCATCGCACACTTTAGACTATTGGTACGCATCTATTTTATAAGGTTTCAAAAACAAGATATAAATCCTTGAATTCTCATGAGTAAAAAAAAGTAAGTGGCGACTGGACTGGGCAATTGGTGAAGTTGGCCCAGTTTTTTTTTTCTTTCTCCTTTCCAGCAGTGATGTGCACGGAGGGCCTTCAAAGCCAAAAGCACTGACCTGTATTTAAAACTAAACACTATTTATATGGGATTTTTAATAGGTTTTAGGTGAACTAATGAGTACACACTCACACGCACGCACACACACACACGTACACACATACACACGCACATGCACATACTCACCCACATACAAAATAAAAATAAAAAGAGAGAGAGCAATGATGATGACATGTCAAATCTGTAAAATTACCGAATGAACAATACTGAGCTCTAAAGAAAAAAAAAAACCTTAACACTATTTCCAGCATTCTTTTCTTCATTTCATTGCATGTCTTGGCTACGCAGCTTCCTGGCATTTGTGTTTTTTTTGTACAATCAGATGTCAGCTTCTTCTTGTTTGCCATATCAATGGAAACTTCCCAGAATCTTTAAATCAGGTTTGCTGGACGATACCAAATAGACCCAATTGAAATGTGTGTTGTTGTTTTTTACAAATCTGAACCAATCAACTTTCCGATTCCATAAACAGAGCCAGCTAGAAGGCGTCAGGAGATGTCAGCATTTTTCCATCATGGGGAGGGGTTCATACCTACTTTATTTACTTTATGAGAAGCCAATGAGCAAGAAAAGACGACAGATTGAAAATTGAAATAGTGAGCGAAGGCCCACGTATGAAAGGCATCCACCACCCGCCTTGTTTTCCAGAATGTATTTTATTGTACGATCTACGGCGTAGTGATTCAATGTAAAAACAAATCATGTATTAAAACTCTTTGTATGTTTTTGTGTCACAGGTATGCTTCAAAGGCGGCCCACCATAGAGGACTTCGTGGAGGCGCTGGTGTCGGAGCTCCAGCCAAACTTTGAGACATTTGTCATGGACTCGGAAAGCTGAAATGTGATTTTTATTTTATTTTTTTTGCTAGAGGAACAAAATGTATTTAAACTACATTGAGTTGGGGATACATGCAAAGGCTTCTTAATAACTAATGTGTCATTATTAAATGGTAAGAACTTTATATGTTGATTACTTTTTCATGTGTTTGATGGAATATCCGTCCATCTAGTTTCGCTAATCTGATCATCAGCCAATCAAAGTGTACATATGGACTATCATTCACACCTATAATTGAGATGATTCATGAAGAGGGGAGAGCAAGCAAGCTGTCATAGTTTTAACTAAATGATTATTTCCCACAAGAACAATGTTTTTGTTTTTTTAATCATCTCTACTTTTTTTCTTCAATATCTGTACTACTTTAGGAGAGAGCTTATTAAAAGCAGAGGTGACAAAATACTCCGACTTTTGCCACCTCTAGTTCTCCTTATGAAAAATATAATACGATAGATCAAACAATATTTATTATACCATCTATTGAGACAGTAACCGTTTTTTTTTCTTCCTTTCTTTGTGGGAAGGGCCTTCTCAAATGTTCTCGCATCGTATTTAATTCCACTCCCCGGCTGTAGATAGAAAGAGTTGGAAATCCCCATGACACCTGCATCACTTTCCTATCCTGTAATTTTAGCACCCGGTGCTAGGTCATGCTAAAGCCACACACAGACACGTGAGCCTGTGCTAGACTTACAAGTAGTTCATATTAACACTTTCATACGGTCATTAGCACCTGAGGTGATGCTGCAGCTACTTCCTGCAACTGTTGACGCCCCGCCGCCACTAGCTTTAGCCTAGCACGACTACGGACCGGCGGGCTGCTCTGATTACTAGTGGTTGATTTTTTTATGTGTCTATATTTTACTTGACTACTTCTCTGAAGCTCCTTCACTTTTACTTAAGTTAGTTGAGTGAGATTTGGGGGTCTTAGGCAAGGAGTGGTGGCCTCATTTAAGTGAATTATTTGAAGTTGAAGACTGATTCGCCTAAGCCTAAAAAAAAAAGTTTCTGGTGGATGTTCACAAATTCATTTTATATAAAAGAATCATCTGATAATATCATTAGCTAATTTAGCCGTTTTATAGCATAAAAGCCTGAGACAACGATAGCTATCTAATATTATATATATAGTGTATTCTATATCATCCTATCCTATCCAGTTTTCTTTACTTATCCTCACTAGGATCACGTGACCTTGAGCCTATCTCAACTGATTTAGGGCAAGAGGCAGAGTACACTGACAGTACACAAGCATTCACACTCATGGCCAATTTCGAATTTTCAATTTACCAAAGTATGATGTTTTTTGGAATGTGTGAGGATGCTGAAGAACTTGGAGAAAACCCATGCAAGCCGTGGGAGAATTTTTGCAAACTCCTACAGGGAGGCCTGACCCTGGATTTGAACCCTCGACCTCGGAACTGTGAGGTACAGTAGATGTCTTTCACTGTGCCGCACAAGTACATTTGTCTGTTTCAGTTTGAGCTGCACTTTGATTGGCTCTGCTTATTCTGGTGTACCAACTAACATGCCCGGTGAGTAGAATAATGACCATTTGTCTATTCCAGTGTTTTATTTACAAAGGTGTAAAACAGGTAAATGGACCATAAACACTACAATACAAATGCAGCACATGATCATCCGCCATGTCTATGTTACAAAAATATGCAGCTATTTACTATTGTACATTATCCACAAGTCACTTGAACAATTGTCTTAATGTGCATTACTTCTCTTCATGTCACATGTTGCGACTGCATACGCAAACGGCCAGACGTGACATCCTCCATGTTTAAACTTCATTCACCTTCACCTGCTGGGACCGGTGGCCACTTCATATCGAGGCTTTTGATTGTTCTTTTGTTTGGCATCAGAGGTCATATGCGGCCTGCGTCCACACCAGAGAGTACGTCAAATGGGAAGGGAGTGGTGAGTTGAGGCGAGTCGTGTGAAAGGAGATCCGGCCGCCGCCGCTGTTGTCGTTGGGGAGTCCAAGCTGCTGGAAGCCAAAGCAATGCGTGTCATCCTGGAAGACGAAGGCCAACACGCACTGATTAGTAACATAACTAAGCTGTGCCAGACACAGGACCACTTTCAAGTCGGCTCTTCTTTCTTGTACCAGCTGTTCGCATGCCGTCACTTTAGCCTTCTGCCAACAGGAAGGACACTTCTTTTTCAGAGGCACCTTTTCAAGAAATAAATCCTCTTTAGCAGCCCTGCTTATATTGTCGATTTTTGAAGCAACTTTTAATGTTTTCTTTCTTACAGTGTGCAGGCGGATCGGAATTCAGTGTTGTGTGCCTTTAAGTGTAGTATACCTCATTGTGCCGCAACATGCCAGGCAGCACTGAGGTCAACTGGAAAACGAGCTGCAAAATGGAACTGTGAGTATTGTTTTCTCTGTTTAACAGTAACTTTTTCATTTTGTGAGCATTCAGCTAGGAGACATTTTGTTTTATGTGTCTGTTTTGCAGTAAACAGCTTGAAAGCAAGCACTCCTGGCCTCTTATTTGGAGTTTATTTAAAAAAAAATTAGGGTCTCTATACCGCTGATTTTCACCCATTGCGTGCGGGTCTGAAATGAATCCCACGCCATAGACAGTGGTTGACTGTATTAAGTTCATGTATGTTTATGTGTGGGGGCAAAGAGGCCGCTGTTCATCTTTAGCATGTTACTCTCACGCTGCAAAAACTAAAATCTTAAGTAAGATATACATTCTTAAATTTAACCAAAATTTGCTTATTTTGATTTCACAAGTTATTTTTTACTTAAAATGAAATTGTCAGGCAAGATCATTGTGCCTTATTTTAAGATACTTATTCTTACTTAATTATCTTATTTGATCAAGCAGTCTTGGCATTGAGTGTTAACAGCCAGTTTTAAGTACTGTGAGGATTAAAACAAGCATTTCCTACATTTTAAGATGACAACTAACCAACATCTAAGGCCCTGAACTGGGGTTTCACGAGTTTTCTTAATTTAAGATTTTGCATAATCTAGTAATAAGATACAGTAAATGGGGAAAAAATACAAGTACGAAAAGAGACGAGTGCAATATGGTTAATTTCGTTATATTTAATAAGTTCATTTTGTCCTTCTTTCAGTACCAGTGCCTACCCTCAGACTTGAAGGTTGTGGGTTCAATTCCTGGCTAGAAAATGGGACCTGTACCTCCCAAGCGTAAAAAAATAAAAATAAAAAATACTCATGTATTTTAAGAAAATAGTTCTATTTATTACAGCTTGAAAAAGTATTTTAGTATTTAATATGGGGCTAGTAATATATTTATTTATTTTTCAAAATCTTACAGGTAAATTTAAGTAAAAAATTCTTGTACTGTTGGCAGATAATTTTGCTTATTTGAAGTAATCATTTTCTTATTTTACTATATATTTTCCTGAAATTTTCTACAGTCTTTTTGCAGTGCACATACTTTCCCAATCACTCAAGTCATTTAGCAGTTTGGTCTGAGGCAACTCATGTCACACGTCAATAAAGAGATCTGAAACACTCCAAACGCCATCATCCATAAATCATATTCAAGAGAGGAGGATGCTTCAAGTAAAAGGTCACCTCACTCGCCCTCCCGGCTCGACGGCGTCTGCTCGCTTGCTTTTCTCTCGGGGGAATTTGCCCTCGGGGTGTGCCCTCCCTCCGCTCCATCGTTGTCTTCTTCTGAAGCTTCTGGATTCCGGAAACACGCCGAGATGGCCTCTGTGGACCCGGTCTGCGCATGTCCCGCCAATTCGTCGGCCCGCTCCGAGTTTCTGGTAAGAATGGAACAATCAAACATAAATTATTGACGCGAATCGGCCGGCGGGCTGCACCCTGCTGCTCTTTGGTTTTCAAGCTTTGTTCTTTACTTCAAAGCTTCTAAATAATGTCAAATTGAATTGCAACATAAGTGAGTGCAGAAGAGCTGATGCATAACATTTGAGTTATGTAGTAATGGTAACTATAGCCTGACAAGCTTTGTGCTTCTGTAGTCCTTACATATATAGTGATTTGAGTCAAAATGGACTCCACCTGCCTCACTTAGGCATTAGAAACATGTGATTGTGACCAGCCAATCGGTGAAGAGTAACTGAATGAAAATTGTACTGTTACTCTATTATTAACTCATTCACTGCCATTGACGGCTATAGACGTCAAAAATTCATTTGAACTATTTCTATTAGATTAACATTTTTTCCCATTTTTGTTAACAAGAGTATGAAAACCTTTTTTTTGTATTGTACATTTAGAACAGATATAAAATTTGTGATCAATAGTAAAGACATGCGATTAATTATGATTAAAAAAATTAATCGCCTGATGCTCCTAATTTTTAATAATGTTTTTTTGTTTTTTTAAAGAAAAGATTATTAAAAACAAAAAATAAAAATAACATTACTTTTTTTTAAAGAAAGACGAAAAGATTATTAAAAATTAGGGGCGTCAGGCGATTAAAATTTTTCGGAATTTATTGCATGACTTTACTAGTTAACTCACGATTAATCACAAATTTTATATCTGTTCTAAATGTACAGTAAAAAAAAATTCTAGGTTTTCATACTCTTGTTAACAAAAGTAGGAAAAAAATGTTAAACTAATAGAAATAGTTCAAATGAATTTTTTACATCTATAGCCGTCAATGGCAGTGAATGAGTTAAAAACTAATTAGGGATGGGCATTTAATAACATTTCTGGACTATGCTTAAAATGGACAATTTATTGTAAGATGTTTTTAAAATTATGTTCAATGAATTAAAACAATATTTTCAATTTAAATAATTATCCAGGTTTGAGCAAAATTTTGTAAGGGCAAGATTTCATTTAAAAAAACAGATGATGGGCCTGATGATTCATAAAAAAAAGGAAAATAATTTATTTCAATAATAAATATACATTGTTTAATGAATAAATAAATTAAATTTAAATAATTTTACGGGGGGAAACTGCTAAATATTACAGGACTCTAAATAATGTAAATGGTAAGAGGGCTTGATTTAAGTGCAGAACAAACAGTATGTGGCCTATGGCCCACCCTGCTAGCCTAACCCAATGTCTTTTTTTATAGAATGAGAGAAATGTTCTGAACTCCTGTTTCCAGGCCAGTGCACTGATTCGTTGGACAGCAAACAATTCCACACAATTAACAGAATTGGGTAATCAATTCATCATTAAGCTTTTTCTTAGTAATGAAAAGTTGTTGTTTTTAATTGCATTGTACCTTAAAAGTATTTAACTAAGGTGGCTTTTTGTCACTGTCAAAAGTTGTCAAATGTATATTGTACTGTAATAACTAATGTAGGGTGTTGGAGAGAAAACAAAAGGATTCCAAAGCTCTGCTGAGTCACACAGCGGTCAGGTCAGGATTTGCCATTCTGAACTGAATTCAACTGAAACCAGCTGCTAACTGGCTAAACTAGCTTGATGAGCCCTAGTAAATCTATTTTTATGCTGCGGGCGTGTTGGTTGCCATTTGACCTGTTATTGAGGCTGGTGTGAGAGCGGAAGTGTGCGTTGTCCAGACTGCAGTTCTCCTCGCAGCACAGCGATGAGATCAGGTGGACCGGACCTGAGCAGCGCACAAACAAACAGTATGATGAGGTCATGTGACACGTTGAAATCACAAACACTGCTTGAATCTGAAAAAAATCTGAGATAATAATGAGCACTTTTGAATAACACTGTCAGCTGTATTCATCCACAAATATTTGATTTAAATTTTTCATTTTTGAAATGCGAGACACATGAACTGAAGTTCGAATCCTGGTCCAATATTGAACCCAAATAATGTGCAGGTGTACCTAACGAAGTGGCCGGCGATACGCCTATGTGAGCATTTACTATCCAGCATACCGCATGTG
Source organism: Vanacampus margaritifer (assembly GCF_051991255.1). Classification (NCBI taxonomy): domain Eukaryota; kingdom Metazoa; phylum Chordata; class Actinopteri; order Syngnathiformes; family Syngnathidae; genus Vanacampus; species Vanacampus margaritifer. Next base: position 17,961,815 of record NC_135436.1, read on the forward strand.
TGTCCGCCGGGCCCAAGGTGACACTGGCAGCAGGCTCCCTGGGGGAAGTCTCGGAGCCAGCGCGGGTCCAGGCAGGGCATCTCGGCCCCGCTGTATGGACAGTCCTCGGACCTCAGAGACGCCGCTGGTTAAACAAGTTGCGCAAACAACAACACTGATGGCAGACGATTTAGAAAAGAACTGTGCACGGTACATACTTTGTTGATTCTCCATTTAGCCGACTTTTCGATGTTGTGACTCACCACTGGGCTTTTTCTCCAGCAGCTGCCTCTTACAGTAGATGACGCACAGGACCAGCAGGGCTAGCATCACCGTAGCCAGAGCGCTGCAGATGACCGCAGCCAGGGCCATATCACGAGGGCTGGTCGCCACCGGAGGCAGAGGCACCAGGTTTACTCGCCCGCTGCCTACACACACAGTTTTCAATCCGTGTTCACCACCTAGTCTCACATTCAATGTAACATGGGCTGACATGCGCAGTTTTGCGGAACTATTATTGCTTAGCTAAGACACTAAAGGGCTTTTTAGTCTTCTAAGTTGTTTCCATGGCAATGCAGTTGTGATGTCACCGTTTTTTTTTCCACCTCTAGGACTACTTTGTGCTACTCGCTTTCAATACAGCAATATAATATAGAGTTGAAAAGTCACCTTTTTTCTCACTGTCTGATAAGAAATCAGACTAAACTTTTCCTACTCTAGGTCAAATTAAGATTACCAAAATTATTTCTAGTTGATACCAAAAAACACAAAAGAATTGTTTTCTTTTTTTGTCATTCCAAGTTTACGTTGAGAGGAACCAGTTGAGGTGGCTCGGGCATCTGGTTCGGATGCCTCCTGGACGCCTCCCTGGGGAGGTGTTCCGGGCATGTCCTACCGGCAGGAGGCCCCGGGGACGACCCAGGACACGCTGGAGAGACTATGTCTCTCGGCTGTCCTGGGAACGCCTTGGGGTCCCGTCGGATGAGCTGGCTGAAGTGGCTGGGGAGAGGGAAGTCTGGGCTTCCCTGCTAAAGCTGCTGCCCCCGCGACCTGACCCCGGATAAGCGGAAGAAGACGGACGGACGGAAGTTTACATTACATGCAGTGAGATTACGATGATATCAGAAATGGATTTGTGGAGTTGCACACAAGTTTAAACACCATAGTAATGCCCAGCCATCATAATGCTCAGGAAGGAGATGGGTTCTGTGATTCCAGAGTTGAAAAAGAACAAAAGCAAATGACCTTGTGGAAATGCTGGCTGAAGATGGTAAGCGTGTGTCATTATCACAGTTAAACAAATACTATACTGACATGGGTTGAAAGGCCTGTCTGCCAGGAAAAAGTCATTAACTCGTTGACTGCCATTGACGACTATAGACGTAAAAAATTCATGCAAAGTATTTCTATTAGTTTAACATTTTTCTTTCTTAATTTCATTTAATTTTTTATGAAAACCGAGAATTTTTTTATTGTACATTTATAACATAAAATTATCATGCGATTAATTACGATTAAATGGCCCTTATTTTTAATTTTAAAAAATTAATTAGGCCCGTCAGGCTATTAAAATTTTTAATTGTAATTAATCACTTGACTTCACTAGTTAACTAACGTTTTAAATTTCCAATAAATTTTTTTTCTAGGTTTTCATACTCTTGTTAGCAAAAGTGTGAAAAAAAATGTTAAACTAATAGAAATAGTTCAAATGAATTTTTGACGTCTATAGCCGTCAATGGCAGTGAATGAGTTAATCCCCCAAAAAAGAAAAAAGCCTGATTACAGTTTGCAAATGTCTTTGATTTTTGCAGACATGTCCCGTGGTCTGACAAAGCTAAGAATTTATAACTCCATAATGGCTATAATGAGCATTGTTACGTTTGAAGGCGGAGGCGGAGGGGGGGGGGGGGGGGGTTTGCTTACAAGCTTACGCCACCATTCCAACTATGAAATGCGGGGGTGGCAACATCATGTTTTGTGCCCTGTGGTTGTTTGGCGACCAGTTCAGGGTGTACCCTGCCTACCGCCCAAACACAGCTGGGATAGGCTCCAGCATGCCCACAACCCCAGAGAGGATCAGTAAAAATAAAATAAAGTAACAACTGTTGCATGCACCATATGTTAAGCTTTTCTGTTTGATGAGTTAGCAGCTCACCTGACTGTGACACATGCCTATGACTCAAAATACTTGTCTCTAATCTTTATCAGTACGGGAAATTGAATTCCGGCGGATGGTTCGGAGAAAAGGTTACTTGAGGTTACATGAGACAGACTCATCAGTTATACCAAATCAAATTGAGGGAGGCTTTAGAAGGAGTAGAATGTATGTGAAAACCCTCAATGACGACAGTGTTGCTTTTGAGGCACATTAATCTTAAAAAAAAAAGGAGCTTGCACAAGGCAAAGGTTCTTTGTTATGTAATATAAACAGCGCTTCCTCCTTTGGCACGTTGTGTATTCAGCTACATACGGGCATCTTAACATTCCTCCTCAAATGAAGTTTTAAAACAAGATTCAGATCTAAGTTAAAGAGCTACATCAATCACTATTGGCGCATTTCTGCAGCGAGACGTAACTAAAATATTGCATGAATGCGTAGTGATTAGTGACGGGAAAGCCCAGTTAACCTGTTTACGCTACACGAGTGCATAATAAAAGATATTAGGCTAAGCTGATCATGGCAAAGTGTCATCCTATTATTTATACGAGAATATCCTCTTGAAATCCTCTTGAAAGATGGATCACTGAACTTTATTTGACAAACGTGTTTGATGTGGCTATTGTCCAGGTCAAATCCAATCCATCCAAGAGGAACATCATCTGTTTTCACAACACAAAAGGAAGTCTGTTATCAGACGCCGAGCAGCTGCAGCAAATAAACACTAGTCCATTGAAGACCGCTCACCTGCTGATTGTATCTCCACACAAACCAACCGACTAAACCCCGCAGTGGTTCTCATGGGCTCCCTCGCCTCCAGTCCGGAGCTTTGATTTGTGCCTTTGCAAACACTTTCAACACAAGTGAGCGCGTTTGACCCTGAACTCTAAAAGACGACCACACATCGCTCGCTTTACGAGGGGGCATTCCTCACGCTAACTCCTTTTGACTTGGTTAACATGGTCGTAAAGGCGACCCTGGAATGTTAGAAGGCTGTTAGCAGTTTAGAATTACGTCAATCCAGTGCTTACCAACCACAACTTTAACAGTACATCTCCACAATTGAGATACAAGAGATGTGTAAATAAATATGTCCTCCTGGCATCAATAATCTGCTCAATTTAACATTGGCATGGAAGCAGGAGTTCAAAATCAAATGACTAATTGATTGTTATTATTTTTCTGAAGTTATTACCATGTAAACGGCAGACAGAAGATACAATGAAAAGAGCAGAGGCCACAGAATTGAGCCCTGTGGAACACCATATGTTCCGTTATACATGTGAATTCATATTGCACATATTCGTCCGACTACAACCACTTTCTTTTTTTGCTAGACTAGTTAGTATAAAAGGATTACAATATATATATATATTTTTAAATCACACGACGTACCATTATAAAAGCAGCAAGTCAACTACTGTGTGCACCAAATTCCCTCCAACACAGATAGGCCAAGCAATGATCACCTGCAACCAATGATGGCCAAGCGGGGCATATCATCACAAATTATTTGAGTCGAGTGTGTGTTTTGACCTCCGCCGAACCCCTGGAGTTCGATCGAACCCAGGTTAAAACCCACTGAACTAACATATGGCACTTCTTATTTCCATGAGCACTTTGCCAACTTTTTGGAAGTAATGTATGAGACTCCAATTGATTAACAGATGATACAGCAAAATAGTATCTAAAAGTTTCTTTGTGGTGTTTTAGCTTGCGTGGGACCGCTAATACGTTAGCGACTTTGGTAATTGTGCTTTTCAAGTAGTTTGAAGGCTCTGCTTTGAAGTGTGTGTATGTGTGTCGACATGATTGAGTTTGTGGATGACGTTTGCCGTTTACGTTGATTTGCTCAAACAGAAGCTGCAAGTCTCCTGTTTTCATTTTCTTTTCTTTTTTTTCTTGTACTTCATGAAAAAGCTGGGACTTCCTCCCTGAAATATATTCAATGTTATATGGCTAGATTTGAAAACCTTTGCCATATTTATGACTACAACAGAAGCTATAACTCCCTTTGGACTATTGCATAAATCCAGCAACAACCCCTGCAGGCCTGACAAATAATGTGTACCTCTGCATGCATTTATGTATCTGTCTGCATGCCAGAGTGCGTTTTCACAGTCTGCTCTGCTCTACCGTGACAGTGAAAAAGCCCAGCAGATGAAACCCATTAGAGGCTTAAGCAGTCCATAAAACACAATCTTATTTTGACTTGGCCCAAAAAAAGTCACTGGAGGAAAAGGAGGAGAAAGAAAAGAGGCTTGCTTTAAGATTTACAGTCCACGCCAGAGGGTGACGGCCTCCCCTGCACAGCTGCAATGCTGCCGCGGGCCAGCGAGGCCTATTAGAATAATCTGGCCTTTCAGTTTTCTACCACCCTTCTCGAGATAACGCTGGATGGAAGCGGCGAGGCTTTCAAACATTTGGAAAAGCTCCACTGAGAATCCCTGCAGGAGCTAACGGCCAGCTATGTTCTCACACAATGGCTGTTTTGTTTTGAAAGCCTCCTCCTGTATCGCAATTGGACGCTGCATAGCTGGACCGTCAGGCTCGCAGAGGAGGGCCAAGGCAAATATCAACACTGGCCACAACAATAACAAATGCAAGATCACATAAAATAGTTTGATTAGATAGCCCCCCCCCCCCCCGATCACACACACACTGGTGACTTGAAAACAAAAATGTTAACACGTCCCCGCTAAACCTCTCTGAAGCAACGATTTGCCAAAACTCGGAAACAGCTGCCATCTCCTCTACAAACGGGACGTCACACTCAATTACCAAAGGTTTGAGTTGACTTGCCTCTTTGTTTTATGTGGAAACCTGAAATCATTAACTAGCTCTAATGGCTGCAAGAGAGAAGATAATTGAATCTGAGCCCGAGTGGAAAGTTAGCCTTGCTTGACCCCTTGCCTCCTTTTTGTGTGGCCGACATGCACAAATTACTAAAAATAACAAGGTTTTCAACCTAGGAGTGGCAATATTAACAAGCGCGTGAGTTACTGTCGTTACGTCAAATGCCCCTGAAGTCATACTGTTTGGAGTTGAACAAAAGTTATATAAATATAATGTGACATATACGGTACACAATCTAAAATTGAAAATTTGGGGGAATGAACTCCACAAGTTTATTTTTATTGTGATGGCACAGACGATTATCAACATCTTTAAAAACCCAAAAATGTAATGTACATAATTTGGTTATTTCAATGTACTGTTTTAAATTTATTTATACTTACATTTGCATAAAAATGTTAAAGTGTGATGCATGAAGCCAATTTGTGCCCTTATAAACAGGTAAGTACTTTTAATTTACTGTAGTTTTATTTGGTCTTATTATAGAGCATTTAAATTAGTTTCAAACGGTAAATGTTACTGTAAACACTGCTTGTACAGTTTGATTTTTCTAATATATCTGGGAAAAATGTATTAGATTGTTTTGCTATAGGAATAATCGCTTAGAGATGACAACAAAATGGATGCCAACATGTGTCCATTCAGAAATTACGTTTGACTTTGGAGGTTCCACTAACTGTATCCATAACACAGTATCCCGGTGAAGACGACCCAAATGTGGGACAAGGTAATGGGAAAAGGAAAAGGTACTTACATTGAGGCTCATACTGAGGCGGGGGGTCTCCACAGGGTATACACTCCATGTCTTGGAAGCCACTTAATTTTGTCTTCCTATAATATCTGTTGAGAACACAAAGGTGACACAAAAGTGTCAGAATATTTATAATTTTGATCATATCCATGATTTTTTTTTTTTTGGTGTGTGTGTGTGTGTGTGTGTGTGAGAAGAATCTCTCACCCAGGCAGACACTCGCCACACACAGCATTGCTGGTGGTGGAGCAGTTGCTCTTCTGGAAGCGGTTGATGAGTCCACAGTCCAGACAAGGTTTACACTTCTGGACACTCCGGTCTTCCTTGAAGCGACTGCTCCTGCACGGCACACACCGGGCATCCTCTCCATAACCGAAGCCGCATTCCTGGAGGGATTAAAGAAAGAAACGCACTGGGTAAGAGGGTGGGGTTGGTGCAGCTGGTGAGAAGAGGGCTTGAATGTGGACTACCGGCGGTGCGGAATTGAAGAATGATTTTAGCTCGTGGGATCAGAGGAGAACAATGGCCTGCCTCTTTCGACAGTCCATCTTACACCGGCAATAATCTCCTTGACTCTCTAAAACTGAATGATCAGCCTTCCACTGGAAGACCCGGAACGGTCCTACATTTGAATAATAAAGGCCATGAGGAACTCCCACTGTTGTATCATGGCACCTTTATTACAGCGTGTTTGTGCCCTTCTGTCATACACACTGGGTGTCCCGTTGATTGAGGGGCCACCAAGTAAAGGAAACACTTAAAGGGGAAGTTCACCCCCCAAATAAATGGACAATAATGTGTTCTATGCAGCCCTACTAGTCTAAATATGGTATTCTGGTTAATATTGTGTTAGTGGAATATGAGTTAAGCAGCAAAATCCAGCCGTTTTTATCCATCTCAGGGTCTGCCATTTTGCCGTTTGCTGCCGACTGAAGATGACATCAATATTGCTCGGGTCTCGGGTAAATAACAATCACAGCGCTGCTTCAGAAAACAGGTGAGCTCTGAGTGGTTGTTGCCTGAGCCCTGAGCAACTATGATGTCGTCTTCAGGGGGCGGCCATTTTGTGACTTGCTTTCGACTGAAGATGACTAGCTATCAACGCTGCTCAGGCAACAACCAATCAGGGCTCACCTGTTTTCTGAAGCTGCGCTGTGATTGGTTGTTGTCTGAGACCTGAGCAACTATGATGTCATCTTCAGTCAACAGCAAGTGGGAAAATGGCCGCCCCCTGAGATGGCTAAAAACTGCTGGATTTTGCTTCATAACTCATATTCCACAAATGTAATATTAATCAGAATGTCATGTTTAGACTAGTATGGTCACATATCACTTTAAAGGACACAAGGATTAAAGAGAGAGAAAATACAGTTCTTACTCGTTTTAGTGCGCAACAGCTTCCTGGGTGGAATGATGCTCGGTAACATTATCAGTCATAATTGCTCACTGCTTCCAAACAGGCCTCACATTTCCTTGGCGATGTACAAGTGATGTGACGACACACCACTGAGTTGGGCGCTTGGGTGATATCATACATTGACAGCTGCCCTGTTGTCCAGGGTTGTAATGTCAAGCTTGGACAACACACAAGGAAGGAGGCGCTCATATATCATTAAAGTGAAGGTCAGCTTCAAACAGCTCTTCCCTTCTCTCCTCGCCCGTGTCCCATTTCACTGCCCGGGCATGCAGTCTTGATGGAATGTGGGCACAAGACTTTGGTATGGGGGTTGGGGAAGTAAGCTGGCCAGAAATGAAAAGGGATTTTCGAGGCAAAGATGTGACACGGCGATGGCACCAACCGAGGAGGAGGAGGAATGCAACCCTTCTGAAAGCAAACACATGCAAGCTCGATACTAAACCCTTGGGGCGAGCCCAGCCGGAGGTGCACCAGCTTAGGATGGACTACTGCAGCTGTTGTTATGAGCGTTCCATATAAGCTCTCGCTGTCCATCAGCGCAAAGAATGAGACAAAGAAAGGGTGTGAAACAGAGGGTGACTGATGAGTGATTATGGTCAGAAAAGGCAAAATACGGATGATGTGTCTGGCTCCAGCTGCTAGGAAACGTGTCTGTAGGGAGGTGCGGCCACGGCTGGTCTTGGGTGGAAAAGTCTTGACTTGTGGGTTTTACTTCCACTGAGGATTCATGGCTTGGCACAAGCTCGGGCTATGGGGCACCGAATGACAGGACGGGGGCTTCCGTCACATACAGTCGATACAAACAGTGCCCAGTGCACAAGAACAAAAAGAAAATGGAGCCAACTTCTGCTTCTCTGATCCCGGCAGAGCTGAACATCACAAGGAGTGATCAGTGTCCTCTTTCATCGCAGCCAAGAAAGGCTACCAGAACTGACACCCTGCCCTGCAACTAGCAGATATGAAACTACACTCAAGAGATGAAAGTGGTCCAAAACAATACAGGATTAGAACTATGTATGGACAAGTATAAGAACTGAAGACGGAATTAAAGGACGGCCTGGTTTGTGATTTACATTCCAGTCTATTAAAGGTGTTGCGCTCAAATTTTTCCATACACTCATCAAGCATGCCTTTATGGCCCTTGCTTATTGCACAAGCAGCTGGAACAGAAAATGGCCCGAATACAGTTTTAGACAAAATTATGCCAAAAAAAACAAAAAACGTTTTTTTCAAAGGGGAAGTCAACCCCAAAACATGTTTTGACAATATGCAGCCCCACTAGTATAAATATGGTATTCTGGTTAATATGAGCTAAGCAGCAAAATCCTGCCATTTATATCCATCTCAAGGGGCGGCCATTTTTCTATTTGCTGTCGACTGAAGATGACATCAGTGTTGCTCAGGTCTCAGGCAACAACCAATCACAGCGCAGCTTCAGAAAACAGGTGAACTCTGATTGGTTGTTGCCTGAGCAACGTTGATGTCATCTTCAGTCGAAAACAAGTGACAAAATGGCCGCCCCCTAACATGGATAAAAACGGCTCGATTTTGCTGCTTAACTCATATTCCAAAAATGTAATATTAATCAGAATGTCATGTTTAGACTAGTGATGTCACATATAACATATTATTGTCAAGAAATGTTTATGGTTGACTTCCACTTTAATGAAAAGAAACATTTTCAAGACGTCATAAAACGTCGACTTGTGCTTTAATTAAAAAAAATATATATATGCAAGGATAGCAACACACCTACAGCCCTGTTGAAATCAACCGGTTTTGAGTGGCTGCTATTGTCTCGTGAAAACGTTCCACTACTTTTCTACTACAGGGTGTGCCAACTGAGCCTTGAATCTGAATTGTATATTCAAAGAAAACGCGCCCATAAAGTCAGCTAAAGCATCAACTGTTAGCGACATGATTTAAAAAAAAAGAATTAAAAAAAATAAATGTAGTGAGAAAGCATGTGTTGCAGTTGCCCAAAAGGCAACTAAAAAGTGAACAAAGCCATAGTATTTGTGCTTTAAAATTCAGGGGTCTATTCCAACTCTGATCGACTAATGAATTCACAGAGACATGTCTCGATACATTTGTCCAGTTCTTGTTTGATCAAGGGCAGCGATATCAACATCAGTGCAGAGGAGGGAGAACAGACGGAAGCATGTAAACACCGAGATATTTGTGAGATTAGCTAGGAATCACATAGGGGGGGGGGGGGGGGGGGTTGATCAGTCATCTGATCTGGTAATGAAGCGACTGTTAACACAATTGTTAGTTACAGCCGAACCATTCTCCCTGAGAGAATGCAGTTTTAATATGGCCATTTTTCATGCCTCTGTTGCTAAATAATTGGGTATTTCACCAAAAAAGTCCTTTGCTCTGCCAGTTTTACTGAAAGAGGAAGTATTAGAGGCTTGCTACATACCGCATGTCGACACATCAAAGTAATGTTCCTGCCTTTTTGGAAACTGGCCGTTTTCCAGCCTGCACTAGAAGGAAATTTGTTTCCCTCTCCTTCACGCCTGACACGTTAAAAAAATAAAAAGATTCCTTCGACAACATGAACGAGGGAATGAAATATGGTTGAGACAAAAAGCTTGTAATGGATGTTGCCTCTCTGTGGGTGGTTCTTTTTGCTACAGTCAGTGTGAAGGGGCTAATTGATGTTTGCCAGCCTCGACGCGGCTTCCAGAGGCAAACTTCCATTGCTAACTGGGGCACATTCCTTTGGGATCTCTATGGCAGCTGCACAGAGGGAATCCAAAAAGTCTGCTTCCCTCCTAAATAGTCACGTCTGAATATGGACAGATCGTCTTGGTTACAGAGCTCAAACTAGAGGTTGTTCCTTGGGAAGCTTTCTCTTGACGGCAGGCCTGGGGTCTCGGCTGTGAGCCGGCATTCTGCTACCTTCAGAGAAAGAATGAGGCAGCCAATTATTAACCAGGACCCCAGGGTGCGAGCAGCATTCATGCCTGTTAAAGCCGGCAGAGGCACAGGAAGGCTACCTAAACCTATCACAAAGCACAGAGTGTGCGTCCGTTCACACTGGCATTAAAGGCAACTGGGATTAAATGCATATGTGCAACACATGTCGAGAGTTTATTTTCACCAGGTCTTAATACAGAAGTGCAGCCCAATATGTCTAAGACAGTTTGCTGAGTGTTGCTAAGCTGAGGCTCTTGTGTTTTATGTCGTGCATTCATCTTTAGTTTTTTTTTGTCTTATATACACGTGGGGCCCAAATACTACATACACATCGCAAGCCACATTTATGTATAACAATCTAATAAGAATCAATACAAGACATGTACTGTATTAAAATTCTGCTTCAACAAAGATAATTGATTTGTTTAGATTTTTTGATTATTTAAAGAGAAAGTCAGGTCAAAAATGCTATTTACAATGTGTTGTATGCACTCCCACAAGTCTAAATTCTGATTAATATTGTGTTTATGGACCTTGAATTAAGCAGAAAAATCCACCTGTTTCTATCCATCTCATCTTGCTGTCGCCTGAAAATGACATCACAGTGCCTAAGGGCTCAGCTTGCGAACGTCACATGCCCAAATCCGGAAAACAGGTGAGCCGTGACGGTTGTTGCCGATATTCGATCAATGACGTCATTAATCGACTCTACGAAAAATAAGACATTACAGACGTAGTGTATCCTACATACACCCGGAAGTGTTTGTGTGTGTATGTGAACATTTAACCTGCTAATGAGCATTATATTAAACTGTTAAGTTAACCAATCAGTCAAAAACGCCCATCTAGACAGTGTATCAACACCGTTGTTGTTACTTCACGTTGATTCGTAACGCCATCCTAGCTGGGCTGCAGAAACGAACTCTCACAGGGGTTAGTTAGCTTAGCGCTAGCTAGTTGCTACGACAGACACGACACAGATGGATGTAAAACTTTACCAATAGTGATAAAACAGTCTGGGTTCCGCCAAAGTTAAGTTATTTTCAACTAAAAAGGAAAAACTTTCCATAGGCTACATTAGCGCGTCGGCCACATACAGTCTTGCTACACTCAGATAGGTTAGCAGCTACATTTTTACTAAAAAAACGAAAATCAAGTTCTGCTCATTTGTTAAGGAATGAATGTTTTATGTTCAAATCCCTCTCTGTTTTAGTTTTTCCTCCTTTCCTTCCTTGGGGCGTTGCAAATATTACTAAACATTGACAGAAATGTCTGAGAATACTTCTGTTGATGCTCGGTAAACAATAGTACAATAGTACATACACTAAATAAACACTTCCTCTTATGATTGGATCGATGTTTAGTTTATTTAAACTATAAGATTGGCCCCAAAATTCCAAGTTGTGTAAAGCCTAAGAAATACAACAGTTGTCAGGCAATAACCAGGCCTGTATTGTTTGCTAGCTTGAGCTTTTTAATTGCCGCTCAGCACAGCAAAAACATACACATGCGGCATAGACTCTATCTGTTTCCACTCACAACCGAGAATACACTTAGCTTCTCCCTGACATAAAAAGACCCCAGAACAGTCTGGATGTATCACGCCAACATTCTTCCTTGACACCAATTACTACTTCCCTATTAGCCAAAAAGTGAATTTCTACATAGCAAACTGTGAATAGGTGCGGTTCACTGTGCTTGTACTGCAACCACCAGAAGCGCTGTTGATTCAGCTTCAACAACCAGTTTGCAATCTAAAAGTCGACAATGAGTGATCAATAAAACACTGGGATCTAAAAAGGATGTCTGAACTGAATTCTTCCCTACCAATAAAATCACATGTTAAAATAAAAATATATTAAGTAATGCAATCATTTCAATCATGACAGGTGGTAATAATTTACTCCGCTTTCCATCATTGTCTATACTTGCACAAGTGGAGAAATAGCTGCAGCCAGAGAGGAAAGCCTTGACTCACCAACCTAAGTTGACACTACAGAGGCCTGTCTGTACAAAGCACTCAAATCAATACACTAAACCAACTACAGTGGTGGAAAGAAAAATCCATGACCAACTCTGAAAGCGGCAAGCTTAGGCACGGCTTCAAAAAAGCGGAGACAATGAGTTGGAGAGGGTGACACAGGGAGACGGGAAACAATGGATGCCATTCAGCTGGAGAAGGCCAAAAGTATGGGTGTGACTGAATAAAGACAGGTCGTGTTAATAACAGCTTGCCGGTTCTCCACATGAATGAGAGGAAGTCATTAATAATGTTGTTTGCCTGGATATGATGGACTTTTCTAAACATTCTTTGCATGAACTCGACTGTTTCCTTTTTTTCTTTTTTTTCTTTTACGTGACTAATCCAGCCAACATTTGTTTTGCAGTTAACGGAAGTTGCTAAAGCAGCAGTGTAATGGATCCTGTAGGTGGGATACAAAATAAACAGTCTTCCGGCAAATATTTTAACTCAACTTTTGGTGAGAGAAAACACACACAGGATTGTTTTTTCCCCCCGACCTTTGATAGCTCCTGTCCTGCATCGCATTGCTTGCAGGGTTTACAATTCCCAAACCGGTCCTTGTACTCCTGCTCTCTGCATTCCCTGCTCTCCTCTTCAGCCCTTGCAGGAATCTGCGCAAGACAGACATCAGGTGGAGGACAGTTAAGAAATGTGTGACTATAATGAACTTTATATATAAAAAAAATAATAAATCTTACTCAAGCAATGACCCCAATAATGTAATGAGCGGTAAGGTATAATGTCATCAAGTCATTAAAATCGATCAACACCGTATATGGGAAATGCATATGTTTTTTATATTAACCCTAGTGAGCACACATTGACTGTACTTTAAATGAGAAAAACACTCACCAGAATTGAATATAGGAGCTGTACAGTAATTACAAGAGAAATTGAGTTTTGAATCATCCGGACCATCGTGCTGAGCTACTTCTGTAGCTAGCATCTGAAAAAGAGGCAAAATATAGTTAGTTGTCTTTCTGTTTTATTCTTGGGGAACACTTTCCTCTCAAGGGCCATTTCAGTTTTTAGAAAGTCCTCTGAATGAGGGCTGTGCACACATTTATGAAAAGATGATATGCAATGATTGAACAAATGTTTCTTTTTTTGTAGATTATAAGTATTGGTGGGTCAGGTCCACGCATATTTGTTTGAAAAATCGTGTAGCGGACTGAATCAACTGCGAGGAAGATGCTGCTGTTCAAGTTCAACTACAGTCAAAGTATCTTGAAAAAAAAAATCACTTTCTAATTCACATTACAGACATTAGTCGACATATTACTAATGGACATCTGCAACCTTAACAAGGCTAAATAATGTGACATAAACACAATAGCAGTCCCTTAGATACTTAAAATTTCACTTCAGCACCGAGACTATCCCAAGAATAGCATCAAAAGTCAACTTTTTATTCATTCCTGAGCTAATGTGCTACGAAAGGCTAAATTGTTTTTTCAGTTAGTGCTCGTGTGTTGACATGATTGCAGTGTGCCGCCGCCGCCGCCTACACAAACTCTGTTTAACCCGAGGCAAGAAAACATTTCAACTCATTTAAACGTCTTACCTGCTAGCTAACAGATAATTAAAGTCTCGACCGGTCCGGAAGAAAGGTTCTGTTGTGGTGTCGCTCGCCGGTCAACTCAACACGTCCGCGGAGCAGAAGAGCTCTTCAGTCTCACTCTGCAGTCTGCAGGGCTGCACATGAAAGCAGCAGCCAGGACAAACTCAGCGCCCAGATCAAAGGCGGAGCAGAGCGGGGAGTCCTCTGATTTGAGATCAGCCGGATCACGTTAAGAACTTCACACGCAGGATTAGTCGACGTCAAGTCTGATCTGAGACCAGCCGTATCACAAAGCTGCCCTGTGATCAGACGCATCAAAACGTCTGTCCCACCGAGAGTTTAGGTCGAGTTGGCAACATGAACAAAAGTTAGGCGAGACCGTCTGGGACGTAATTCAGGATTACTTCTCATACGCACAACGCACACTTCTGAAATTCCCCTAAGTACAACCCCCACCCCACCCCCGAGTTGTATTATTATTATTATTATTATTATTATTATTATTATTATTATTATTATTATTATTATTATTATTCATTTTTTTAAATTATTATTATTATTATTGTTATTATTATCATCATCATCATCATCATCATCATCATCATTATTATTATTATTTATTTATTTATTTTCCCTATACCCATACACTGGGGAGTCTTGAATTTACCTTATTCAAACAATTTCGATTGTGTGTGTGAAGTGAGGCAAAGACACTGAGGACAAAAGTTCACCTCTGCTGCAGTAAAAGTAACCAATTACCATTCATGTCTGGACATGTCCATTCCAGCAAATCATGCCATTATTTGTGCTAATGTCATAAGACATTGCCTAACCTAAAGTCTACCTATACCAAATTATAACATGGTCTATTACAAATTATCCATCCGAACATCTTCTATGCCCTTTATCTTTATTTGGGTTACAAGTATGCTGGAGCCTTTCCTACCTAGTTTGGGTGAGATGCGGGTCAACACCCTGGACTGGTTGCCAGATAATACACAGCCATTCACGCCTATGAACAAATCACTCTCAACGAACCTAACATGCCTGTTTTGGGAAAGTAGGTTGAAGCCGAATTACTCAGAGAAACCCGACACAACATGCAAACGCCACACATGGAGACCGGAGGCAAGATTCGAACACAGAACCTCATAAATGTGAAGCAGATGTGCTACTGTGTTGCCCAAATCAAATCAACAATGTCGTTCAAAAGTTATTCCCCCCACCCACTGCATTTTATTTATTGCTAAATGTATACTGTACTCTATTTTACTCTACATTAGTTGAGATCTGCATTAGGCTAAATCATCCTGAGTGATGTTTCAGATATGTTGTTACATGGCTACAGACAAACCACAATAAACAAACTTTTTTTTTTTAATACAGTAAATCAAAGTATTATTACGTTTTTAGGAGCAGTTTTAGTAAGTGTACCAAATCAAATGTGACTAGTGGAAAGTGTCACAACGTGTGAAACGTTCAGAGAAAACATTGATGTTTTGTCTCCATCTGCTGGAATATTATTAGAATTGTTGTCACTGATGTTTTACATTTTCATTTTTATTTGTTTGGTTATATTCCCATTACAATCTCGTTTTTATTTGTACTATTTTGCCAAATCTTATGATTTTGTGTGCCCCCCACGCCCCATCTAAGAATAAACGCAAAATAGGCCTACATGAATTCCATTTAATTATCTTATATTTGATTGTCTGTTCCATACCTTCATGCATTTGCTCATACTCCATTCAACACGTCTTCATATATGAATTATGTACATCACACCTATTATGACATGCATTGTTGACTTCATCACTTCTGTTGTGCAGGTCACTGTCACTTTAAGAAACTTGCGCTTCTGACAAATGACTGCAACGTCCATGTGATAATCACGCATACCGGCTCTTGGCTATTTGTCATGAAGTCTGATTTCATGAACCAACCAGAGTTCATGTTGGATGGGATGTCATCCATATGATCGTTCTAGAGCACATTTTACTTCCAAATGCACAGCGGCAGAGGACAGTGCAGAGATGCTGCTGACTTCCTCATGTGAGTGTCCCTTCCCCTCTCTCTCTCTCTTCAATGCGGCAGATGGAAGATGCACGCACCTTGGTGAGGTGACAGATCATGGGAAATTAGTTTAATATCGCAGGGTGTGCGCTTTATCTTGAGCAAACACAATGATTCTCTGGTAAGTGGTGTGATAATTATGAATGTTGCTTTGAGTAATTATGACTGCAGGCTTGATTGGGTTCATATTAGTAGGTATATTTGAGGTTTTATGAGGGTCGTTAATTGCCATTGAGTGCTAATGTTGCTTTCTGCACTGTCTGGAAGTGTCCTTGTCTGTACTAGAATTTAAATTATTGTATTATTTCACTGTGTCATCTTCTCTTTGACGAAGATTTCATCATTTTAAAATTGATCTACTGAGTGCGTTGGCATTTGAGCCATATCATGACTTCAAATCCCACAATTCAGCTGTAGGGGATACTTTCTGGTCAGTTCGTGGAAAAGATGTCTGGTAAAAAAATTAATTGCAATAATTTGCCAGATTAAAATAGGCAAAAGTCCGGGAAAATGTCGTATTTACCTAATAAAAGTAATGACCTTTGTTATTTTAAATCCAGAAGACACATATGCTTTTGGGGGGGTTTAAATGAAACTGCACTTCCGGAACCTTGAGGGGGAGTGCTCTCGGAGTCGTAACACTTTGTATAAGATTAATTATCAACACATTTTCTCAAGGGAATTGAGTTTTCGATACCAAATAGTGGGTTGAAACAAATCTAGACTAGCAGACGCATATTAGCACCACAAAATACATGGTATTTATTTTGGGAAAAGCTTTATCTACACAACTACGCATGCGCATAGCATCCCCCATGGCGTCACCGACCTAAAAACAAAAACATCTAACTAGGGGAAAGCGCTCACGCTAAACCGACCATGTGTCGTGCGTGAAGAATTCATTTTCTGCGTGTGGACAATTTCCAATTTATAGTTCCGTGAAATTATACCTTTGTTTTTGTTTGTTTGTGTTTTAAATCGTGTTTTCCGGACGACATGGAAGTCACTGGGCTTGAACCATCTCACTTCATATCTACTCCTGAGCGGCTAATTCATTTTTATTCTTAGAACATTGCCTTGGAAGGAGGAGCTATTGTGATGGGAGAAAAACACCATGCCACTTACTATTATCGTTGTTATAACGAGTGTTTCCTGGAATACAACCTGGAGCAAAATTGACAACTATTTCAGGGGTCGTTTATCGGTGCACATTGGCCAAACACAAGTGAGTGCTAATGAGATAGCCGGATAACGCTCCTTACAACATAAGAACATCTACCGGTGCACAGTGAAAAAGAGAACTTCGTCGCTCTTTTCTTATTCCAAATTACTTCTCTCTATCTGATTACGTTGTATACTATTCATAGTCAGCATGTTATAACGATTTCATGCACATTAAACGTAGGAGACAGGTGTTTTCATGAAAGTAACGGGATTCTTGATGTGTCGCAGCCCGGATGGAGTATTCATACGCCAAGAACAGAACATAGTCCCATGAAAGTGCCTCTGTGCTGGGACACATAACAGCAACAGCAGCGAGATGGCCAACTGTCAACACCTGTGGTAAGTTAACATGAAACAATGTGCCAATATTGCAGTTGCCGCATGTTGAGAGCGTTGGTAAAATCTCGTTAGGGATGTCAATGCTGGTTCTGGTTCCTCTCTGTGGACTAAGCAATCATTGCAAGTGAAACTGAGCGGTCGGTCTCGCTCCTTTATAAGTGTTTGTATTTTTGTCCAATTAGGTCCAATGGACTTTATTATGGCCTTTCAGCTCTCCTTGTGCTGGCTGCCCCACCCACACAAGGAACACAAAGAGACATTTGCCTCTTCCCCCTCTTAAAGTGATGGCAAAGTTTCTCATATAAATGCCATTAACAAATCACTGTCTTTTTTAAATCGCATCACACTTTTCAATGTAGTGGTTGTAAATGCACCAAGTGAAAATGTTAGTGTCAATGTTTTTTTTTTTAAATACATTTTTAGGGATTTTGCCTAATTTTAAATGATAGGACAGCTGGAGTTTGGATAGGAAGCAGGAGTGAGAGAGAGAATGACCTGCAGGAAAGAGCCGCTCAGTCCAGGATTTGAACCGTACACCGGGGTCGCCTGCATTTAGATTACCCCCAGTACATAGCGCAGATGCTTGACAACTGGGCCAAACACTGCCCATTGACAATATTTTTTGAGTGACATAGGCACTCAATTCAAAACTAAATTGCACACTTGCCTCTATTGCTTCAAGACATGATTAAGTAACAAACAACTGACCCAATTCTTGAAGATCAAATTTGGGTTAGTTATATAAATTACACAACAAATTATAGGTAATCCCTGCATACTTGCAGTTCGGCTACGGTACATTTTTGTCTTTTCCAGGATTAACAACCCCGCCCCTAAACTTTCACAGAAGAATAATTAGAGTTAATTTTTATCAGCGTTTTGGAGGTGTTAAAATAAATAATACTCTTTTTTTTCCCCAATACATTTCAGTGGGCCTTAATTATACACATTTTTTTCGTTATTCATGGGCTGTCCTGGTCTCGATCCCCTGCGGTGATCGACTGTACATCCAAATGCATTCACAACACAGGGGTTATGCTGGTAACATGAAAGCGCAGGAGAAAACACAAGACTCATTATAATTACAACTACACTAACAGATTATAGTTAGAGAGTGGCTATCATGTGACATATTGTATGCATTTGGGAAGATAGCACGAATCAGTGATGTTCATTCCCTCAATAAAACCTTCAGCTAACCTAACGGCAATAGATCATCAACAGATGGAACTGGTCAGCTGCACATTCTCATGTTACTGCTAAACCTTACCTTTGAATCAATATTGACTCAGAACAAGATGCATCTTTCCTGTAAGAGACCACATTTGATCTTTTGCTTTTGCCACTGCACTTTGTATAAGATTTCATCTGAGAAAAAAACTCAATGTAATAGAGCTCAAGCAAAGCATACTGTACTATAAATAATTAATTTAGCTTGGCAAGAATTGAACAAGTATTTGTTCTCTATAGATTGCACCTTTAAAACTCAATTTTGTTGCTACTATTAAATTTATTCAATTATAAAAACATTCCAAATGTGTCATACGTATAATAAGTACTTTGTACTTTTAGCATGCTTCTAATATCCATGTACTGTTTCCACACATAAACAATATTAGATGATATTTTACAATTGCTGAATGTTACACTTAAACATTTACCTCAATATCATCTTTTTTTTGTTTTGTTTTAAGGTTGCCTCGGGTGAATGTGCGTCATGACTACTTTGGCCTGAGGTCCTATCAGGTCTCTCCTTTGACATCGCTTGGTGATGTGAAGCAGTTACTCTATGAAGACACAAACCTACCTGTCAGAGAGCAGCGACTCATTCACAATGGCAAAGTGGTATGTTATTATATGTTTTTTGGGTCTACTATATCCACCAAGCTGCTTGCACTCTGCCATGTTGTATATGATGGGGTTCAGAAGGTAAAGCTTTTAATTCATAACTCAAAGCAACACGAACCTTCGTCTGGGTCAGCTCAGCAACACTTGGGCATCATCGGTGCGAAATAGTCTGTAGCACGAAAAGTCAGGCCTTAAAAATAATTGGACCACACACACTCAAAGATATGACAAAGACGTGCTTTTGGACATCAGAAAAACCCTCTGGACCCCCTTGACGCTGGGACCTCATCTAACCCAGCCAGTTATTATCAGCAACTTGGTGCATCCTTTGTCAAATAGAGCAAGCCAAGCAGCTCTTGCAGTTCTTTGCAACAAGCTTGAGCGCTGTTTTCTGGGCTTAGTCACGTGACGTTCACAATGTGAGCGCGAAGGCACTTTGACATCAATTTCAGTCAACGGGATGAAAACGGGTGGATTAATCTGCTTAATGCTCATTCCACAAATGCAACATTAATCTGAATATTGTGTTTAATTTTATTGAAAATAACATTTGTGACTTGAATCCCGCTTTAAAGTAATATTGGTCAAAAGTAAGACTGATGTTTCTTGACATAGCTCTGACGGGTGTAGGTTTGATTGATCCCTTATGTAAAAAAAAAAAAGATCATTTTTGTCAGTGTGAGACCCCTATTAATTTTCAATGCTATTTTTTGTATTTTTTCCCCTTGCTATTAAGCAATGAGGACCAGTTTATTTATGTATTTATTTTTTTTAAACTGATATAATGCTCTCTTCTCCCATTCAGTATGCACAGTTTACAATTCTTTGTTAGTTCTTGGGAAACATCATGTGTGCAGTTCATTTTGAGTGCTGCTCTGTGGTTTTGTCACACTGTACTGGTAAGACTACACCCATAACAAATGGACAACTGATCTCTCTCTTTCTGTGATTGGAGATCAACGCCAGCAGCAGAAAGCATCCCAGTTTCAATGTCCTCTTATGTAGCTATAAGACAAATTCTGAAATACTCATCTCAAACCATTTTTAATTGACTGTGAAGAAATAATCAAGTTAACCCGATAACATTTGTCTGTAGTATACAACAAAATAATTGATATTTTTCAGATAAACATAGTGAGTTAGTGAACATGACTGGGAGCTGACCTCGTGTCTGTAGGCTAAGTTGACAGAAAGCACCAGGTGGTGGCCGCTGCTCTACAGCTCTCCTGATCTCATACGCAAAAATTAGCTGCAGGCCTCGCCTACATACTCCTAAATACTACACACCACAAGTTCATGAACCTGCACTTTACACAAGGATTGTACAGTCACTAACCACGTCATTAGGTACACCCAGGCTTTAGTATGACACAGTGAACTGAGTAAAACATAATTGAAAAAAAAAAAAAGATATTAGTTCAAATGTATTACATAGTGTTGAATTACTGTTTTTTTCTGTACTTGCAGAAATAAGAACATACTTGAATTACAAGCAGTAGATAGCCAGTGTGCAATCTAAACACAAATTGATTACGCTATCCTTCTGGGGGGGAAGCGTGTAGGCTGATTGATGACTGTACTGTGGTGCGGCCATGATGAAGATGATGACTGTGAGGTTTTTGTGTGCACAACACAGTTGGCCACTCACCTAATACTGTACTGTACGTAAGAACTGCTGAGCACAGCGGTTCACACTTTCACCTTGGAAAGCCCATAATAGCGCCATCAATGCCAACTTTCATGCTGCATAATTTTCAATAAGGTGTTTATTAGATCTCTTAAAGATGATCTTTTCTGGATTTCATGAGTGGTTTGGTGAAAAGAGTTGGCAATAAAACAATAAATGGCAGTGGTAATAAGTTGCAGGTGTACGATTTATTCTGTTTGCACAATGAAGTATTTAATATTTTGCTGGTTGAACTTGAAACACATCTCAGGATTTTTTTGATTTTTTACTTGTCATTGGGGGGTTGACTGGTTAGCACGTCCGCCTCCCAGTGCAGAGGACGTGAGTTCGAGTCTGGGCTTCGGCCTTCCTGGGTGGAGTTTGCATGTTCTCCCCGTGCTTGTGTGGGTTTTCTCCGGGTAGTCCGGTTTCCTCCCACATTCCAAAGACATGCATGGCAGGTTAATTGAACACTCTAAATTGTCCATAGGTGTGACTGTGAGTGTGATGGTTGTTCGTCCCTGTGTGCCCTGCAATTGGCTGGCAACCAGTTCAGGGTGTACCCCGCCTTCTGCCCAAAGCCAACTGGGATAGGCTCCTGCACCCCCGCGACCCTTGTGAGGACAAGCGGTTAAGAAAATGGATGGATAGATGGATACTTGTCATTGATATAAATCCTGTGTGAACTTCTGTTCTTTGTAGTTGGACGACAGTATGCCGATTGGTGCTTTGGTGCCCACAGGAAGCCCTGAGGTGTCTTTCACACTGGAGGGAAGAGGCCTCAAAGGTGGAGGTAATGCGACAACTGCCTACATGGTTGGGAAGTCTTCCACTTCCTGTAGTGAATGGTGACAGTTTTTCTTTGACAGGGAGATTTGGGCAGACTGCGCCGCCACTGGTTGAATTTCTCAAAGATATCCTGAGGAGGTACCCTGAAGGTGGACAGATTCTGAAAGTAAGTGTCTCAACACATTTACATTAAAAACATTTTAGAAATAACGCAACACCTTTATGTGATACTTTAAAGGAGCTGATTCAAAATGCTGAGGACGCTGGAGCTACCGAAGTCAAGTTCATGTACGACGAGACGGAGTACGGGGTGGAGTCACTGTGGTCACCTGACATGGCTGAGCATCAAGGTCGGTTCTTAGTAGTCAGACTGGTCTGATAATCACTGAGACGGTACTCTAACCGTAAGACATATGTTGTTGCTCTTGTGTGTTTTTCTGCTGTTAAGTATCATTGAGCATCTGGTGTCTAGCTGATCCTTTGCTCTAGTCTTACCTCCTTGTGACCCGAGAGATTTTATACAGAAGCAATTCACTATTAAATTATAGATGCCCAATACGATACAATGTAATATAATTAGATTGGCTCCAGGACCTTGTCCTAACTGCCATTAGTTTGGATTACATTGTCTGGACTTAATCAGCCTTTCCTTCTTCACTATACTCACTTTGAAAATATGTGAGTCTACTGTACTTAACTTATGGTATATAATTATTTTCCCACATTCTTCTTTTTGAGTTCAATGTCCAAATTGATGTGCAACTTTACAGTAATGTTTTTTTCCCCAGATTTTTTTTTTAAATCCAGCTATAAGGGGTGTATTATCTTAATGGAATGGTGCGTTCGTGGATTTCCAGGTACGGCGCTGTATGTCTACAATGACGCTGTGTTCACTGCGGAGGACTGGAATGGGATTCAGGAGATAGCCAGGAGCAGAAAGAGAGATGATCCGCTGAAAGTTGGGCGGTTTGGGATTGGATTCAACTCTGTCTACCACATTTCAGGTTGTTGCTTGGAAAAAAGAAATGTCTTTATTTCTATTTTATTCCTGCACGATAATTACTCTCCAGAGTAGTGAATAAATAGAGGTAGAAACCCTGTGCTCACAATCTGTTAAGCATTTAGAATATTTATTTCCAAGATAATTAACAGTTGTAATATGTATCACCGTATTATACCCCTCTATTTGTTCAGATGTCCCCAGTATATTCAGCGGAGACCAGATTGCCATGCTGGACCCTCACCAGACCCTTTTTGGAGTCAACGAGTCAGGACAGTGTTGGAACTTAAAGACGGACATTAACGAGATCTCCGAATTGTCGGACCAGTTTGCCCCATATTTCGGGATATTCGGCAGCTGTGAGAAAACCATCGAGGATGGCTGCTTCCCTGGAACACTGTTCCGCTTCCCCCTGCGCATGAAACCCTCCCAGCTCAGCAGCAACCTTTATAACAAAGAAAAGGTTTTGGAACTTTTTGAGTCATTCAAAGCTGACGCAGACACAGTGTTGCTCTTCCTGAAGTGCGTTCAGAAGGTCTCTTTGCATGTGCGTGAATCTGATGGCACAGAGCGTATGTTGTTTCAAGTTACAGCTCAAGAAAACACTGATGATAAACTTGAAAGAACAAACTCGTTGAGGACTCTGGCCGAGGCTGTTGACAGCTACGGCAACCATGTACCCAGTTCCACCATCACCTGTGTCACTTACCAGGTCAGCATAGAAACTCAGGATAAAACCAAGAAAGAGTCTTGGCAGATGAAGTGGCTTGTGTGTAATGGAGTTGGTGGTAGAGGAATGTGTGCTGAGTTGGACTCTCTTGCAGATGACTTAAAGTTCATGCCCACCATTGGCATTGCTCTGCCTCTAATGTTGATGGCCAGAGAGGACGATGGGGCCGCCTCTGGTTTCTCAGGACGAGCATTTTGCTTCCTTCCCCTCCCACCAGGCGAGGAGAGCGAGACAGGACTTCCCGTACACGTCAGCGGGTTCTTTGGCCTCACCGATAACCGGAGGAGTATCAAGTGGCGGGATGTGGACCAGTGGAGGGATCCAGCTGCCTTATGGAATGAGCTCCTTATAATCACCGTCATCCCTCAGGCTTATTTCATTCTCATCACCGAGGTTATCAAAAGGGTACAGAACAAAACGGACCAAGACTTTCCATTATCCCCGAGAAGGACCTATGTGGCCTGGCCAGACCCAAAGCGGGTCAAATCCAGGTGGAAACCCATCCTACAGCCCCTGTTTCATGACCTCCTACGGCACCAAGTCTTCTATTCCCTCAGTGAAAGCTGGGTCAGCATGGACCAAGCTGTGTTTTCAGAGCTCGACACTGACAAAGATATTTCACAGACTGTCATTAACTACCTCCAAAGCTCAGGGATGCAGGTAGTGCAGGTGCCTACTGCAGTGGACTCGGTCTTGGTGGCCTACGCTACTCCCGAGTCCACAGAAGTGAGAAAGATTACGCCACCTTTGCTCCGGCAGCTTGCCAGGAAGTCCAAACACAAAGGGTCCTTAGAGGAGAAGCTGCTGCTATTGGAGTTTGTGCTTAGTGATGCCAATTACAGTGACCTAATAGGACTGGAACTATTGCCCCTTCAAGATGGAACAGTTGCCTCATTTTCATCCTCTGTCACTGAAAAGGATTCTGTGTACATTGGATCTGCCGAGTACCCCAGGTAACCATGTAGTACTATATCACTAATGCAATACAGTGGTAACTTGACGTAGGAGGGCCCCAATAAACGTTGTTTTTTTTTCTAGTTTGCAGCTGTCAATTATATATATATATTTTGCTCTGTGTTATAAATCAAAATTTAAGTTAGATATACTGCTCAAGTGAAGTAAAAAAAAAAATAAGGTATTGTAATGCATATGAAAGTCACACACATGGGTATTTCAATTCACTTCAGTGGTTAACATTTTTATATTTGAATGTTTATATTGCATTACAATCTTGGTCAAGGTACAACCTAAACTCATAAGTTAAGGTACCACTGTAAATAATTCAGCTCTTAACATATGGTACAGTAACGTTAAAAAAAAAACGAGGAATATCTTGTTCTGAAATAATCATATGAATGTTGGCTTTGTCATCAGATGTCTGTACCCTGGGCTTGAGAGTCGGTTTATTCTGGAAAGTATTAAACCTTCAGTACTGGAGAGACTAAAGGAAGCTGCCAAAAGCAGAGGTAATGTAATATGCTGTTGATTTTATTCATGAAAAGCTTCTATTTCTGATTTTTTATTTTTTGCAACACTATGACACACAGAAACACTGTTTTATCCATTTTTTAATACAAATCAAATATAGTATACAGTAGTATAATTAATGTCACACTTCCAAAATTTGTCGCTACAGTTCAGCGGTATCTTTGGGGGTGCTCAGGTACGTAGGTATTTAAGGTGTGTCAAACATTGGCCTTTTTACTACTAACACAAACTAATGCATGGCTGGAAAGGAGCTCTAACTAAATGTTGAGGTTTCTATAGAGAATGAAACCAAGTTGTGTGCTTAAATTCTGTAATAGGTGATTATACACAATTTTCATCCTAAGAAAACACTAACACATTTCTGCATTTTGCTCGATGAATTATTGAAAACAATAAATGGTTAGTTTGGAATGTGTGACAGTTTTTTCAATTTTAGTTGATGTATTGTTATATTATTACAAATTTCATGAACTCGTTAACTATCTTTTTCTTTGTAATTATAACAGGAAGACCCTGTACTCAGCTCCAAATGTTGAACCCCGAACGCTCAGCACGACTCATCAAGGAGATCCTATCTACAACTTGGCCAAATCGAGACTTTATTACCCACTGGGAACCTGGAAACCGAAAGCTGAAGCATCCAACCGTTTCTTGGTTAAGGATGATTTGGAAGCATCTCTACATACATTTTGCCGATGACCTAAGTACCTTTGATGATATGCCTTTGATTCCGTTTGTGCCACTGGAAGAATACATGGAAAAAGTTCAACTTTTACGCCTCAAATGTCCCTCACCCATCATTCTTGTAGATGAGAACGAAACCCCATTTTCTGAATGCCTTTTTGAAATTATGGAAAAGCTTGGTGCTGTGGTCATGAAAAAGCTAGATCCATGTTTGCAGCATCCCCAGCTCAAAAATTATGTCCATGCCTGTTCTCCTGGAATGTTGTTGCGAATTATGGATAGATTGTCAATGCAGCGTTTAGTTAGCCAAGTGTCATCTTTCTCTGTCCAAGAGAAGATTACCCTCAGAAACTTCCTATCTGGATTATCCGATGTCACAGAAAAGGAAAAGCACACTCTGCTTGAGCTTTCCATCTTTGAGAGAGTTGGGACCTGTGCAGAAGGTGCTTTAGCTTTTACATCACTAAGAGGGGCCAGAGCTTTGCATCACAGAGCAAAGTACCCACCAGATGTCAAATTATCCCTGTGCCTGGTGGTCTCCCGTGATGAGGAGTCCATTCGCCTCATCAAAAAACTAAAAGTAGCGCAGGTGAAGACAACTGAGTGTTTGAAAATGATCGTTCATGATATTCAGAGTGGATTCTACACACCAGACGAGATAACCAAAATCATGCTCTGGGCACTTAAGCATTTGGCCTTCCTAAAGAATGAAAACTCATCTGTCATTGGATGGCTTTCTGCCCTTAAATTTATAGAACTGCCTTGTGGAAAGTTAGTGACAGCCTCTGAAGTTTTTGATCCAGATCTGGAAATCCTGCAGAATTTGTTTTACAAGGAAGAAGACACCAGGTTTCCCACTTATGCATTTACCTCATCACCCGATATTCTCCATTCACTACGACAGTTGGGGCTAAGAAATGAAGTACAACTCAGTGAGAAAGATGTTCTTCAAGTGGCAAAGAAGATAGCGGATTTACAAAGTCAACAGGATCCTGAGTGGGAGTTCGTAATAAAAAAGGCAAAAACACTTTTGCAGATTCTCAACAAACAAACAAAACTGGTTAAATCAACAGATACTCAGGCATCTTTGTTCAAACTCAATTGGGTACCTGTCTGCAAAGAAAGGCCTCCTAACTACCCCAAATCCCTTGCTTGGGTTGGAGATACTCTCAACATCAGCTCTCTGTCTGAGATGTGTAACATATCTCATGCTGTGCTTGTGGGATCTTCTGTTGCTCTGGTTGAACACACATCAGCTGGTATGAAGAAAGCACTGAAGCTAACTGTAGAGCCACAGGTGGATCAGGTTTTGCAGCATCTAAAAGCTGCGAATGACTGGCATAAATCTCAATCCTTCACCGCAGAGGATTGGTATCAGTTCCAGCAGATCCTGTTTGAGATATATGGCTTCATGCAAGCTCATCTTGAAGGTGCCAGAGAAGCAATGACATCATTGACTTTTGATTGGGTATGGACTGGGAAGACATTCTCACCTCCGAGCCAAACAGTGTTAAAACCCCTGCCCAATTTAGACCTACAGCCATACCTGTACTCTCTTCCAAAAACAATGAGAAAGTTTCACAAGCTTTTCAAGTTTTGTGGTTCACTTGAAGAGGTTTGTCCAAACCATGTGCTAAAAGTACTAACCACCATCCAAAAAAGAAGTGAAGGCGAGATGACGAAGGAGGAAAGCAAGCACGATGTTCTGCTTTTGATCAACATCCTGAGATGGCTTTACAACAATCAAATACATGTTGAGACCAGCCTGCATGTTCCTATTCTTAGTTACAAGGATCCAAGCAAATTGGCAATGAGGCCCATTCATGAATGTACTTACTGTGACATCAAAGTAGATGATTTGAATGACCTACTTGAAGATGGATCAGAGCCGATCATATTGGTCCATGACGACATCCCTATGAAAACTGCGGAGTGGCTAAAAGTGCCATGTTTGAGCACGAGGCTGATAAATCCTGAGAATCTTGGTTTTGAACAATCAGGACAACGGGAACCTCTCACAGTTCGAATAAAAAACATCCTGGAGGAATATCCGTCCGTAGCTGACATTTTTAAAGAGCTTCTCCAGAATGCAGATGATGCAAGCGCAACAGAGTGTAGTTTTCTTATTGACATGAGAAAAAACCTGGACATTCGAGAAAATCTTCTTGACCCGGGCATGATAGTGTGCCATGGACCATCCTTGTGGTCTTTCAACAACTCTGTCTTCACAGATACAGACTTTCTGAACATTACTCGGTTAGGTGGATCAGTCAAAAGATGTGAGGCAGACAAAGTTGGCAAGTTTGGCTTGGGCTTCAACTCGGTTTATCACATCAGTGACATCCCCATTATAATGAGCCGAGAGTTCATGATCATGTTCGATCCAAACATCAATCACATTAGCAAGCACATCAAAGACAAGTCAAATCCAGGGATCAAAATAAACTGGAGCAAACAACAGAGACGCTTGAGGAAATTCCCGAACCAATTCAAACCTTTCATTAACGTCTTCAATTGCCAACTTCCTCTTGCCCAAGATTTACCATACAAATACGATGGAACATTATTTAGGCTCCCATTCAGAACTGAGCAGGAGGCCTCAGTGAGTGAAATTAGTAGTTTGTACTACAACACCACAGATATCTACTCCCTTGTTGATGAGTTCAGTATATGTGGCCATCGCTTCATTCTGTTCACTCAGCATGTTGGTTGTATGGTCCTAAAATACCTGAAATATGAAGAAACAAATCCAGCTGGAGCTCAAGATGTTGTCACCATAAACAAAAGTGTGTGGTCATCCAAAGCCTCATATGGACCCTTGAGTATCCTCAAATCTGCAGCTAAGGTCATGAAGAAGGTAGCAAGCAGCAATAAAGTACCCTCTGATATTCCCAAATCTGGCTGCATTATTCGAGTAATAGTAGAAGAATTTCATAATGTCTTCAAACGTATCGTTGATCTCCACTCCCCTTTGTTCAGAGGCTCAGAGGAAGATCCAAACCAATACTTTGAATTGGCTGCAAAAGGGATTCAGACAAGAAGGTTAACAGATGAAATGCCCCAGAAGGCAGTCGAGGTCACCAACTGGCTCATTTGCTCATGCATGGATGGAACTGAGGCACTCAAATTTTCACTCAGTGATAGTGGGAAAAGGCTTGGACTTGTGCCTTGTGGAGGTGTGGCTGTTCTACTTACAGAAGAGGAGAACAGAAAATGGACTGTTAGGTCAAATGCCCTCCCAATTGGAGAGGTATTCTGCTACTTGCCTCTCAGAATAAAAACCGGCCTACCAGTCCACATTAATGGTTGCTTTGCTGTGACTTCCAACCGTAAAGAGATCTGGAAGACGGACACGAAAGGAAGGTGGAATTCTGTCTTCATGAGACATGTCATTGTCCAGGCGTATTTAGCAGGACTCACAATGCTTCGTCTGATGGCTGAAAGTGGAGAGCTCCTTGACTACAGCTATTACGCGACATGGCCCGATCCAAGTCAGGTTCATGATGACTTCACGCTAGTTAGTCAAGGAGTCTACCAAGAAATAGCTAAAGGAGGTGATGGAGAGCAGGCAAAGTTTTTTTCTGATGGCACAACCTGGGTGTCAATCAAATATGTCCGATTTCTGGATGATTCCCTTCTCTGTAAGCCAGACATCGGTCCTGCGGCTTTCAAGATTTTTTTGAAGTATCTGAAAAAGAGTGGCTCACAAAACCTTTGTGCTGTTGAACTACCTGAATGGGTGAAGGAGGGATTTGATGATGCTGGATGTAAAAGAACCTTGATGGACAACACCGTGACAGAGAAGGAGTTCTTCGCAGATGTGTTTTTACCTCACATCCAGGAAATTGAAAAAGATCTTCGAAATCCCTTAATGCTGTATGTCTTGAATGACAGAATGGAAGAATTTGCATCAATTCTCAAGGCAACTCCTTGTATCCCCTGCTCTGGTCCCAACAAGGAATTAGTTTTACCCTCCCGACTCATTCATCCAGAAGGAAGAGTTGCCAAACTCTACAACACCGATGACGGAAGATTTCCAGCTGGAACTACTAAAGATTACCTCAACCCGGTATGTTTAGTCAAGCTTCTGCAGTTGGGTATGGTGAAGGATGATCTGTCATGGGAAGATTTGCTTGAACGTGCTGAATCAGTCGAAGCTTTGAATGAAAGTGATCATACAGCCGCATGCTTTCGCAGCAGTGTGCTGCTCAGCCTCATCGATGAGAAACTGAAGATGAGAGACCCGGGATCACCGGAGTTGCTAGAAAAGCTACGGGACATGAAGTTCCTCCCGTTTCTAACAAGACCTGCAGGGTTCTCACTACCCTGGCATGGTAATAGCTTCCCCCCAACAACAATGTTCTCTGCAAGAGAGATCTTCACAACTGAGCATCAGGACATAGTATGTCTGATGAAGACGGTGTTGAATGAGAATTCACCATCTTTCAAAGGTTGTGGTGCAATGTCATTGGCTGTGAAAGACTGCCTTGGCTTAATAAAGAAGCCCTCAGTTGAACTAGTGATCAGTCAATTGAAGAAACTTTCTCAGGCATTTGATGGTGTAACTCTCTATCAAGAAAACATAACAAATGCGTGTTACAAGTATCTGCATGAGGAGTTGCTTCAAAGTGAGAAAGCAAAAGAGAAAGTAACTGTGGAACTAAAAACATTTAACTCAATTTTGGTCGAGAACACCTATGTGAATCCCTCCAAAGTTGCATTCCACCTAAATTTTGATGCAGCGCCACACCTTTACCAGCTCCCTAACAAATACAGGAACAGCTGTCGTGAGCTCTTTGAAAATGTTGGCGTACAGCCCAGCTTCACAGTTAATGTATTTTCATCAGTACTTGAAATTATGAAGCAAGAATGTGGGCAAAGGGTTCTCACTGAAGAAAACTTCCAGCTGTGCCGCAGAATTATTAGTGAGGGGATATGGAGCTTGATTCGTGATAAAAGTCAAGAATTCTGCCAAGCCAATTATGGTGCCATTCTTTTACCAGACTCTAATCTGACACTCCAGCCATCAAAATCTCTGTGCTACAATGACTGTCCTTGGATCAAAGTCCGAGACAGCTCCGTTAAGTACTGCCATGGTGATATTCCAAGAGAGGTTGGGGTGAAACTCGGAGCTGTCCCGAAACGTCACAAAGCCTTGGAGAGGTATGCGTCAAATGTTTGTTTCACTGCACCTGGAAGTGAGTTTGGTCAAAAGGAAAAGCTTACAAGTAGAATCAAAAGCATCTTGGATGCATATCCATCTGAGAGAGAGATGCTGAAAGAACTGCTTCAAAATGCAGATGATGCCAAAGCGACTGAGATCTACTTTGTCTTTGATCCCAGAACACACCCCACAGAGAGAATATTTGACGATAAATGGATTCCGATGCAAGGTCCTGCACTTTGCGTGTACAACAATCAGCCTTTCACTGAGGATGACATCAGAGGAATACAAAACCTTGGAAGAGGAACAAAAGAAGTCAATCCTGGAAAAACTGGCCAGTATGGCATAGGATTCAACTCTGTCTATCACATTACAGATTGTCCCTCGTTCATCTCAAACAATGACATTCTATGTATATTTGATCCACATGCACAGTATGCACCAGGGGCAACGTCTGTGAGTCCTGGAAGAATGTTCAGAGACTTGGACTCCGACTTCCGATCTCAGTTTTCTGATGTCCTTAATCTGTATTTGGGAGCTCATTTTAAATTAGAACGTAGCACAATGTTCAGATTCCCCATCCGCTCTACAGATATGGTGAAGATCTCAGAGATCAGCTCCATCCCAGCGTCAGACAGAATGGTGCAGAACCTCCTGGAAAAGATCAAAAATGATGGTGCAGAGCTTCTGATGTTCTTAAACCACATGGAGAAAATATCTATCTGTGAAGTTAACAATGTAACAGGAGAACTAAAGGTACTCTACTCTGTAACTGCTAAAATAACGGATAGTGATCGCTTAAAACGCAAACAATTCCATGCCTCTGTCATTGACAGTGTGACCAAAAAGAAGCAACTCACTGCGATTCCAGTCCAACAGATAACCTACACAATGGACATAGAAGACACAGAAGGTAACCTGACCACATGGATGATCTGCAATCGTTCTGGCTTCCCAAACATTGAACTCGTCTCAAAAAGTGTGATATCAGCTCACAAGAATGAGGACATAACGCTATTTCCGCGTGGAGGAGTGGCTGCATGTGTTAGCCACAACTACAAAAAACCCCACAGAGCTTTCTGCTTTCTGCCACTTTCACTCGAAACCGGCCTCCCCTTTCATGTCAACGGGCATTTTGCTCTGGACTCAGCCCGAAGAAACCTGTGGAGAGATGACAATGGGGTTGGGGTGAGGAGTGACTGGAATAATAATTTGATGATGTCGCTAATAGCACCCGCTTGTGTGGAACTGCTCGTTCAGATCAAACGACGATGCTTCCCGGGTCCTGATCCAACTATAACTGTGCTTCATGGAACTCCCCTTCATGTTGCAAAGGATATATTGAAAAAGTTTTTGTTTTTCTTCCCAGTGAACAGAATTGACATCCAGCCGGATTGGTACTGCTTGGTCAAAGCCATGTACAGCTGTATCCACATGGACATGAAGCGCCTTTTGCCTGTAATCAGAGCACCACAAATGGACAACTCAGACATGCACTCTGTCATTTATATCTCATGGACGAACACGTCCACTACGACCAAGGGTCGAGCCTTTTTTGACAATCTGCTACAAGATGAACTCCAGAACCTGAAAAACACAGATTACAATATCACCTCCAGGAAGTCTGTCGCTGAAAATGTTTACAGGCTGAAAACCTTGCTTCTAGATATCGGTTTCAACCTGGTTCACAGTTGTGATGAGACTGCAAACCTCTACTTATGTTTGGACGACGCAGGGATCGCAGTGAGTTATGTCACACCGGCAGAAGTCCGCAACTTTCTTCACACTTTCTCATCCCCAGACACCTCTTGTCATGTCGGAAAGCTTCCTTGTCTCCTTCAACAGTCCAACTACAAACATCTTCATAATTTGAAGCTTATTGTTGACTACTGCTTCAAAGATGTTGAGGTGGATGAAACCATAATTGAAGGGCTACCTCTGTTGCTCACAATGGACAATATTCTTCAAGTCTTTGATTCCAAGAGACAGAAATTTCTAACATCACACCATGAGCTAATTCCATCCAGAAAGGAGATGTTCATAAATACAATGCACCTCAAATACAGCAACGTATTGTTCAATGCGGGACTAGCAAAAATATTTGACATCAGCAGCTTTGGTGACCTTCTGGGATCTGTTGTTCCAAGAGAGTATCGAACAAAGATTCCTGTTAAATGGCGAGACACATACGGAAGTGAATCCTGGCTAAAGGGTGTCTGGAACTTCATCAGTGAAAATGTGGCTGTCAAGGAGGATCAACAGGACATCAAACCAAGTTTTGACACGGTACTTGACATCCTCAAAGACTGGGCACTGCTACCTGGAATAAAATTCATGGCAAGAGATAAGCTAGTCGTTCCCGAGTATGACGTGCTTTTACCTCTGAGCTTGATGAGCATAGCCATCTTTCCACATGGCCAAAATGACAAAATATTCCACACCCTAATGAAAGCAGGGTGCATTCAACTTGCTGTAAACAAAATCTGCGTCAAAGAAAATCCGATCATGCCTTTTCTGTCACACCATACAGCAAACATTGAAAATCCATCTAGTGTTCTGAAAGCACTTGAGTACATGATTCAGACGTCTGCATTCAAGGCAGCAAGTCTGACTGATAAGGACTTTGAGGCTCTTCTGTTGTATTTCACCTGCAACCTCGCGAGCCTCACACAACAGGACGCGCAGATCTTAAAACTACTCCCATGCTTTAAAGCCGTTAGTGGAAGATACATCAGCATTTCAAATTATGCGTCCACTTATGTGCTTGCGAAAAACATCCCCACTGGAGACATAGAGAAGTGGGCCCACAAAGCCACTTTTGCATTTCTTGCCGATAGCCCACAATTGAGAGAGCTGTACACTTTCCTTGGTTGCATGCCAATTGATGACATCCAAATCTATCTTCATCATCTTCTGCCAAAGTTTGAAAGTCTTTCCCACAACGCCAAAGTGGAACACATTGTCTATTTGAAGGATAGACTGTTGTCAATGGAAGAGTCATGTGAGATGAAGGATAATCTGTTTGACAAATTGGAAGGACTGACATTCATCTATGACTACTCGAACAGACTCAGGTCAGCCAAGTTTTTCTTCGATCAAACAGTTAAGGTGTTTGAAGTTATGCTGCCTGCAAAGTCGTTCATTCCAAATGATTTCTTCAGGAAAGTTGAGCAGTGGTCAAAACCCAAGAACGGAGCATTGTCGCTCACCCCTTGGATAACCTTCCTGAGGAAAATTGGTTTGAAGCATGAAGTGTCCCAGCAGCAAATTCTTCAGTTTGCAAAAGAGGTCAGCATCAAATCCCAAACAGAGAACTGGACCAACAACAAAGTGCAAAACACCATCGATGTTCTCCTCAATCATATTTTCAAAGAAAGAGTCGACTTGTTTCAAGGTACTTTTCTAAAAGAGCTCTCAATGATACCATTCCTTTGTCCCGAGAGAGCCCCCAAGGAATTGGTCAAGCTTCATTCACAATACCAAGAAATGAGTGGAACACTTCCTCTCATTCGTTTCAGTGGCTCTCAAGTCAATCCTAAATTCAAGCAAACAGATGTAATTCACTTACTCTGGACAGCTTGCCCAATTTTGCCGGAAAAAGCGACCCCTTCGAGCATAAAGGAGCAGGAGGGAAGCACACTGAGTGGACAAGAGCAACTTGATCAAGTGCTGGCCCTATTAGGTGTCAACTTGGACCCGCCATTGGAAAAAGTCATTAGTAACTGCAAGAATGTCTGCAACATATCCAATCCAGATGATGAAATGGTAAAAACGAGGAACAAAGTTTTGAGGTCCACATATGAGTTTTTAAACTCGGATAAAAGAGATTTTCGCTACCAGCTTCGCGGGGTGGCTTTCGTCATGGTGGAAGATGGTTTCAAGTTGCTGAAACCCGAAGAAGTCGTGATTAATTTGGACAACGAATCTGACTTTAAGCCCTACTTGTACAAATTACCACTGGACCTTGGCACCTTCCATCAACTGTTTAAACTTCTTGGCACGGAGGATGTTGTGTCAACCAAACAATATGTCGAGGTGTTGTGTCGGATCTTCAGAAGTTCTGAAGGCAAGCAGCTTGACCCTAATGAAATGAGAACCGTGAAAAGGGCTGTGTCCGGATTGTTCAAGGCTCTTCATAATGAGCCCGTGGAAATGCGGAATGATCTGGAAAGTCTCCGCGATTTGATCTTTTATCTGCCAAGTCACGATGGAAGATTATCCAAATCCAATAGTTTGGTCTACGATGATGCTCCGCACTACAAGAGTAGAATTCAGGGTAACGTTGGCGTTCAGATGCTTGTGGATCTGAGCCAATGCTATCTGGGCAAAGATCACACTTTCCATACAAAGTTAATCATGTTGCTTCCTCAGAATCTCAGGCCAAGACTACTAAGCAGCATTCTTGAAGAGCAACTGGATGAAGATTCCCCTAAAATGTGCCAGTTTGGAGCCCTGTGTTCACTTCAAGGTCGCCTGCAGTTGTTGCTGTCCTCTGAGCAATTCATCACCGGATTGATCCGAATAATGAAGCACGAGAACGACAACGCATACCTTGTGAACGAGGAAAAAGCCATACGGCTCTGCAAAGCACTTTGCGAAGGACTGAAAGTATCTTGCTTCGAGAAACTCCAGACAACCTTGAGAGTAAAAGGATGTAGTCCCATCCCACATAGCCGCAGTGAAACCCTTGCCTTCCTCAAGAGGTACGGCACCGCCGTCATTCACCTCTACATCCAGCATTCAGATAGCAAAGACATCAACTTTCTCTTAGCTCTGGCCATGACTCTCAAGTCCGCTACAGACAATTTGATCTCGGACACCTCGTATCTAATTGCCATGTTGGGCTGCAACGACATCTACAGAATCACAGAGAAGCTGGACAACCTTGGTGTCAAGTATGACTCCACAGAGCCTTCCAAACTTGAGCTACCCCTCCCCGGAACGCCAATTCCTGCTGAGATACATTATACCCTCCTCATGGACCCACTGAATGTTTTCTACCCTGGAGAGTATGTGGGTTATCTCGTTGACTCTGAAGGAGGAGATATATATAGATCCTATCATCCCACGT
This sequence comes from Vanacampus margaritifer, assembly GCF_051991255.1. NCBI lineage: Eukaryota > Metazoa > Chordata > Actinopteri > Syngnathiformes > Syngnathidae > Vanacampus > Vanacampus margaritifer. The sequence continues at coordinate 17,997,561 of NC_135436.1, forward strand.
ACACGTATGCAATCATCGTTCAGGAAGTAGAAAGAGAAGAGGAAGAAAACGCAATATTCCTGGGAAAGTGTTTCCAGATCGACATCGGTTACAGCGAGTACAAAGTAGTCAGTTCCCTCGACTTGTACAAATTCTCAAGACAAGATGAAAGTGGCAACGTGCGGGAAAGCAGCGCTCCGTCGACCCCCACAAGTCCGGACATTCGCACCTCGGGCCAGCAAACGGCCCATCCTCTTTTTGCGAGCAGAGACAACCAGAGACCTCCCACACAAAAACAGTCCCCCAAGAAGATCAAGCTTAATGCTCTGCCGGAGATCCTGAAAGAAGTCACATCAGTAGTTGAGCAAGCTTGGAAACTTCACGAAACAGAGAGAAAGAAAATACTGCGCCGACTGTATCTCAAGTGGCACCCGGACAAAAATGCGGAAAATTTGGACATTGCGACAGAAGTCTTTAAGCATTTGCAAAATGAGATTAATAGAATGGAAAAGCAGTCTTTGGCTGACCAGCAGAATACAGACAGAGCATCAAGGAGACCTTTCTCAACATCCTCCGCTCGCTTCCAGTCAGAGAAGTTCTCCTTCCAAAGGTTTTATTCGTCATGGAACCAGGAGGCAACAAGTCACAAATCAGATCGGCAACACTCCAGAGGAGATTACACAAGCTATGCTGGTTCTCAGTCACACTCTCGCCGCTTCTTCGTGCCACCCACTTTTAAGACGGTCGGAAACCCTGTGGAGGCTCGCAGGTGGCTAAGACAAGCCCGAGCCAACTACTCCGCGGCTCGCAACGACCTCCACAAAAACGCCAACGAGTGGGTCTGCTTTAAATGCTATCTGGCCACGAAGCTCGCCCTCATCGCCGCAGACTACTCGGTCCGAGGAAAGTCCGATAAGGACGTGAAGCCGACGGCGCTGGCGCAAAAAGTGGAGGAGTACAACTCGCACTTGTCGGGACTTGCCAGTGACGTTCAGATCCTGGAAGGCTACGGCGTGGACAGTCTGCGAACTCGCTACCCTGATCTTCTGCCTTTTCCACAGATCCCCAATGACAGATTCACGTCGGAAGTGGCCATGAGAGTGATGGAATGTACCGCTAGGATTATCATAAAGCTTGAAAATTTTGTCCAGCAAAAAATGTAAATTGTTATTACAATGTGCACTGATGACCAGTGGATGTGTGCAATATGGAAGTGTCAAGCTGGCAGCTTATGGTTACCTATGCACTTGTGACCGGGTGTGAAATCATTTGCGGCTCCCAATACAGATCAATACAGATTTACTGTAATAAATGTGCATATACTGTACATATGATTGCCTCAGCAATGTTTTGTTTACCAAAGTTCCCGACGTTGTTTTTTTTTTTAATGCTGCTTTTTACTTGATATTTTTTTACAAGATAATATATATATTTTATTGCCACAGAAACAGGAATGTAAAAGATGTGCTCACACTGGAAAAAAAAAATACAGCTTATCTCTAAGTATTAATTATTGTTATGCAATGTTATGTTTGTTATACTTCTTTTTGTATTATGTTCATTTTGTTTCATTTATGCAGAAGTTGTACATTTATGCAATTATAGTCTTTTATTGTTTATGGATGAAGCACTTTTTAAAAAATACATTTGTGGTCTTGCACTTGTCTCATCATCTTGGAATAATCCACTGTGATATTGGTCCTTTTTTTTCTCTCTCTCCTAATTTAATTTTGCTGCAGCAATGTCAAATACAGAAAAGTTGCATAAAGATTTTGTGGCTATCAATCATCTTAAATGAACTTACAGTATGCTTTACACTGCAAAGTACAATGCAGTTGCTTGTACAAGTCATAAAAACAAAACAAAAATATGTAGATAACAAATTTACCAAATATGGACTATGCTGAGCCTGTAGTTTTATGGAGATTTTTAAGTGCAATTTAGGTCCAGCTATAACATGCAAGATTCTGCACTTGCGTTCTCTGATTGAGGGAATAAAGAACAGCAATTTTTAATATAAAAGATTATTCACACATCAAACACACTGACTGGTCCTATCTTTTGAAATGTTATGTCATTGTCATCTGCTGAGTTATTACAGGTGATGCTTGAGATGACGCAGTAAAGAGAACTTCATTGAATTAAAGTAGAATTGTGTCATCAATCATACAATTCATAAATGTGGATATACAATGTGCCATCAGAAGGCCTAATAAATGATTTTTAAACCTTCTTAACTCATTGAATTGCTTGGAAATTCAAACGTTTTGCACCAGAAATTACTTACTTGAGAGAAATTAAGGTTTTGCTGAATTTTTTGGGGTAACTCACTGAATTACCAAATATGGTTGATTGCCCCACACAAAGGCTAACTAAATCAACTTTTCATTAATTAAGAAATTAACTATTCTTCCCAGTTATGTTGGTATTAATGTTGAAGTAAATTTTTAAGGTAATCGTTTTCATAAGAACTAATATTCAATCGCCCATATTTGTGGTAAATAAAATGTCCACTAGAGAGCGACAGAGAGCAAACTGGATATTACGTGTGCTTTTTCATACATATTTTCTCATTTTGATAAACCCATAAATGTAAGTTTGTTGTAATATAGCTACATATGTTACTTTTGGATAAACCTGATATGAAAAGTTCAGCTTTCTTTACGTACAATTAAATAATTGTAAAACATTTTTGAGACGTCTTAAAAGAATAGCACATTTATTAGATATCCAAAATGAAAAAATACACATTCCACAGTTCTTTTTTTCTTTTTTTTTTAATATGCCAGGTTTAACTGCCACTGTATCACAAAACTGTGCACTGTAACACATTATCATTACTGTATGTCATTAAATACACACACACAATTACAACAATGCTATTTTAAAAACCTGAAATATGACATCATCTTACAACACAAAAACTTTATTGTTGTTAGTATTTGTCATTTTCTTCTTTGGGGGTGGGGAGGTCTACTTTTCAAACTTAAATCCAAAGTTTAACAATAAACATGTTTTTATTTGACAGTTGAAGGACATAATTTCAACTAGATGCACAGATGTTATGAAAACATCCACCCTGCAATCCAAAATTAAAATATAACAAGTTTGTTACCTAGCATTTGAGACAGTGACATATTTATAAACCTGATGGCAAAATTACAGTAGGTGCACCTGCATATCTAATCAGATCGAAAATCCGTGCTGTATCAAAAAATCTTTTTTTACAAAGATAATAATTCTCAGTGTCAGGAGAGGTATTCATTTAATAAATTCATTAGTACGGTTTTAGTTTGCAGTGGGGTACTGTGACAATAACAGAAAGGTGTTAATCCTTTCTCTCCTATATTGCAAAGTAAGGTAAATACCAGTTCTAAACTGCTCCAAAATGAAAACAATGACAGTAATAATGTCAAATCAATGTAACTGTGTATTATATAATTTTAAAAGGCATACCTTTTATTACAGCTCTTTGTATTGGATCATCATCATTTTTCTTTCATTTTTCCACAATCAAGTAAACATGCGATTTACCAAACCAAAACACACGTTTGGAGCATCAAAATCCAAGATATCACACAACTAATCAGATTTATATATTTTTTCCCTCACATCACTACAAGCCCTTTACATGTGTCACATTTGTATTGCACCACAAGATTATATTGCATAGGATGTAAGCTGTAAAGCAGCTCCTCATTGCCCAGCCAGTAAGCACAACTCCCCCTAGTGGTGAGGGGTTTTATCACCGTGATCCACACAAGCTTAAAATGTTTACAAAAAAAAAACAACAACAAACATTTGTGCTTGTAGTCTGTAGGAATAAATCACACACGTCTTAGCACTCCTGGTTGTCGCTGCAAGTGGAGGTGACGCCAGCCTTGGACAGAAAGAGTTTCCCACTGGGACACACGCACACCTCAAAGAGACCCTCGGCATTTCCGGAAACTCCTCCTTGGCTCTGGGGCAGATTGGCCATGCGCACGGTCTCGGCGTCCAGCACCAACTGGACAGCAGAGGAGGGAAGACAGCCATAAAGAAGATTCATGAATCCGATCACTTTCACCACACATGTTGTGTGTTGTCCTTACCAATCCCACGCTGGACTGCAGGATAACGTCCATGTTGGAAGCTGCTTCAATGTTTCCAGCCAAGGCTTTTAAATGAACTCCCTTTGGAGCGTCCATAGTGAGCGAACGAGTGGGAGACTCCAACCTGAGGATGAAAAGAAAAACATTCCATTATCTTGGACGAGCAGCGTCCATCAATCATGGGCATGTTGGCTTGTTGGACTGACAAGATGTCGACGATGTGGACGGAATGCTCACCTCAGGTCTTTGAAGAGCTCCGACTTGAGAAGGGGAACCTCCACTGAATGTTGGAACAGAGCTCCTTCAGGACCTGAGAGTGGAGGAAAGAAACAACACAGATGGCACTGGTTTTCATACTTTTTATATATTTGATATTTAATACAGAGCAGCAATTTGCTCATCAAAGTAAAAAAAATAAATAAATATATATATATATATATATATATAAAACTAATGCTGTTTTAGTAATATATATATATAATTTATTATTATTATTATTATTTTTTTTATTTTATTTAACTCAATTTTGTGAATTATTAGCAATGACTAAAAGATGCAGCCATATTTCTATTAGTTTAACATTTGTTCCACCTTTATGTTAACAAGAGTACGAAAACTTAAAAATATTTTATTGTACATTTAAAACATAAAATTTGTGATTAATTGTGAGTTAACTATCGAAGTCATGTGATTATTTAGATTAAAAATGTTGCCTGACACCCCTAATATATATATATATATATATATGTATATATATATATAAATTAAAAATAATAATAATAATATATATATATATGTATGTATTAATATATATATATGTATTAATATATATATATATATATGTATATATATGTATTAATATATATATATATATATATATATATATATGTATGTATTAATATATATAGATATATATATATATATGTATATGTATTAGGGTTTTGCAACACTATTATTCAACCTGAGTTGCCTTGTCAGGCCTGCAGCAATGTGGGAAGTTGAGTGGAGATGACCTCCACTCAGTTTGCCTCAAGCGAACAAGCAGATGCGAGCAGGAGACAAATGAAGGGCGACAGCAGAGTCAATGAAAGAATCGCAACGCAGAGACAAAAGTGTTTCCTCGGGGTGCACAAGCTTTATTTGGACTACTGCGCCGTGTGCAAGTAAAGTGACCCCAGGCGTAATGCGGCTAGAGGCTGGCACATCCCTCAACATTAATCAGCCAACACAGCGTGTTAGGTCAGTAACGCAAATTTGTCAATCTACTCTTTTTGATGCCTGGTAGCTTGAGAGTTCTGCGCAGGATCTTAGCTTGTTTCCAGTATTGCACACTTCTGCATGGTGATGTCGGTATCTGCTGGAGCCATTCACCGAGCTCGTGCCCTAATTACTACCGACAGCACTATTGCGTTTACCCTTCATATTTTCTCTAATTATTCCTTCAATCCTTGCTATTTCTCTATTTTTCATGCGCCTTTTTCCGGATGCTGCTATTATTCGGTATTGTTATGTCTTTCACGACAAATTATATTTATCAACCACCACTTTGTCAGGCTATCATCTGTTGGTCAGTCTGGATCTTGATGTCCCACAGGATCTTGACCTGGTGGTTCTCAATCACCTTTGGTGGTGTCTGCACTTTGATTCTGGGATCTCTAGTCCATACACTAGTCCTGCTACATGGTTAGTCCTTTCCGGCCAAGTTTCTCTATGTCAGCAACTTCTTTAATTTGTCTGTGGATACTGTTTTTCCATGATCGTCCATCTGGCTCCTTCTCCTCAATGAGCTTTTAAAAAATATTTTTAACCTGAGGCATTCAGTAACCAGGCAGTGCACAGATTAGAGCTTCTGGTTTTAAAGTCTTGGCTGCTATATACACACACATAGAGAATGTTTTAATTTAATTTTGGGATGTTTTTTTTGTACCTGTGATGCGCAGTTTGTCTGGTCCAATCACAGCTTGTTTGCCATCTGCAGAGAACAGCATGTTGTCGTCGGTGGCGCTGATGAGCATGTTTGGAGTGTGTCCTTCAGCCTGTTTGGGACCTGCAATGGCATTCAAAATCAGTGGATAGTACTGTATGTATGTATATATATACAGGAAAATAAAAGAATAAGTACGTGATCATTGGGCCATAATGTTATCCATACAATGAAATATTAAATTAAAATCAAATATCCAACATTCTTTGTATTCAGGTCAGAAAAACAAACTCAAACAGCTCATTGTCTAATGAGCGCTACTTTTTAATGTGATTGTTATTTGTTATGATCAGTGACAAAATGCTCAAAAGAAGAATCACTGACTTTGCTATTGCTCTCATACATGAATGGGCGAGAAATGCATAAAGTCAATTTTGTAGTGTACATTTTACTCTTAAAAAGCATCTATTTGGTCTCACTCTAAACATAGTATAATTTGCACTTGGAATAGAGTAATAAATATTCAATTTTACTAAAAAGTATTTTTACTGTGTACGAGATAATTGGAATCTCATGACAAAAAATGAGTTAAAAAAAAAAATTCACTCAGAAATTCAAAGTAAGTTTTAGATATTTTTTTTGTACATTTGACTAATTTATTTTAAAAATATGTTTACACAAGGGTTGAAAAACAAACTGCTCTACCACATGAGCTATGCCACTCCTACTGTTTGACAACGGTACTGTCTCTTTCTCCCAACCTGAAGTTGTGTGAAGGCTTTACTTTTTCTTTTTTTTTATAAAAAAAAAGTAGTAAAATTTGGTCTAAATTTCTCCATGCAAAATTTACTTAGAATTAGAGTGAAAAATCTTTAATAGTTTTTTCACGGGATAGACAAATTCTCTTTTACACACAAAAAATACTTAAAGTAAAATTTTGCCCCAGGGCAGCTGTAGCTACTTAACCGCCAACACAGTGTGAATGTGTGAGTGCATGAATAATGTATCCATTCCATTATCAAGTGTCTTTGAGTGTCTAGAAAAGTGCTATATAAATCCGACGCATTATTATTATTATTATCGTTTTTACTCTATTTAGAGTGGGACCAAATAGACTCAGAGTCTATTAGAGTTACTAGAGTTAAATATACTCTTAACTTAAATAAAGTTGAGTTGAGTTTATTATTGGTGTGTTCTCTCTAGCTCAACTTCTTACCCACAGACATCCTCCCTGTGACGTCGCCATTTCCATCGCGGGCATTGAGGTAAACTTTTTCCGTATCCGAGTGTACAAGTAGTGGTGAATCCTGGAATGAAAGGAAGTTTGCATCCTAACTATAACAGAGAAAATAGATCATCTGGTAACCTGCGACACAAATCAACTTCTTCTACAAGCATCAAGAAAATAAAACTGAACATAAAAGGCAGCATTTAAAAGTGAGGATTCAAAGATAATGATGTCGATAATATTAGAAAAATTCTGGCATGAGCAAGAGAAGCCACGACATGTAAACAACTGCAGCAAAGTATTGCCATGTGCTGCTCGCAGGCGGGCCGTAAACCACGTTTGCACCGCAAACATCCTTGAGGTTCATCGGAAGCTCACTCACTGCAGGAGCACGCGCGCGGCGGGAGACTTTGGGAGCTTGGTCGCCATCCAAATTGCCTCGGAGCGCACGGAAAAGACGGTTTTCCAGAAAGCACACATTCCACCAATCGGGCTCGTGTTGGTTAAACACGGACGGAATAATGACAACTTTGCTGGACGGCTTAATTAGCAGGGAGGGAAAAGAGAGCAGAGAAAGTTCACATACTTCTCTGGAGTGGATCTCCTCGGCATAGAGGGGCATCAGGAACTCGGATTCGCCCTGGTCCAACGTCACGCCGTCCGAGTGGACTTGCAGGAGGCCCATTCCTTCCTGAGGTCACACGGAGTAAGCTCGCGAACAGACAGACATGAATCGACATTGTTCTCATACCGAGTTGAACCACATGACCCTGAAGATCCAAATGGTGAGGGCCAGGTTGACCACCAGGATGATGCTGAGCAGCAGGACAAACAGGTAGAGGCATCGCTTCCGCCAACCATAGATGCCGACCTTGTAGACGTGCTCGGGCACGGGCCTGGGCCCGCTGCTGCCCTCTGCGCTGCTCTCATACTGCTCGCCCACCATCTGCTATCTGATCACCACAATGACAAACGGGAAAAAAATGAGTGTTAACTCTCAACATATCTTTCTGGAGTGTGGAAGGAAGCCATAGTTCCATGAGAAAATGACCTAAGCATTGGGAGAATGTGCAAAGTCAAAACGGGCCCGAGCCCGGTTTTGAACCCCAAACCTGAGTGCTGTGAAGCTAAAGGGCTAAACATCATGCTGCACATAATTCTGCATTGTAAAAATGTTGCTATCGTGAGAGTAAATTCAAAATTTTTGCAAGAAACTAAAGTACAGAAGGCTCGAAAGCTTCTTTCGCTTCCTTTTCCTGGCCAAAAAAAATGCATGTTTACTGATGCCGATTTGGATTGACCACTTTTAATTTATTATGCAGAACCAGCTAACACACAAGCCAATCCACTACATTTCTTATACTTTCCTTTTTGCTATTAAAATTGTGCATTTATTGTCAATTAGCAATATAGATTATCCCCATTAATTTGCACTTTATTCTTGTAGGAATTTCTTTCAGTAGGTCATTACCAACATTGACAATGAATTTATTAATTTAATTTAATTATTTATATATATATATATATATATATATATATATATATATATATATATATATATATATAGCCATGAAATAGAGGGCTCAAAATGTTGAGATTTTCCCAATTTTTCCGTGATATTTTTCCCCCTGAAAACATTATAGGTTTAACAATACTTTTAGTATTATTTTTATATATATAATTTTGGGGGTTTGATTAAAAAGTAAATATAAACTTAAATGTGACGTAAATATGACTTCATTCTTCATGACTTTTTCCTCATAAAATGATGCCTTTGTTTTTGCAATAATATTATTTTATTTATTTATTTTCAATTTTATATCATACTTGTCATGGCAAGATTTCTTAATACTACAGTAATTTCTGGACTATAAGCCGCTTCTTTTTTCACTTGCATTCGACTCTGTGGCTAATACAAAGGTGCGGCTTATCCAACAGATCACAAGGGAGCGCGCTATAAAGGAAGCGCAAGAGCGTCAGGCACAGCAAAACAAACCAAGTGAGCCCATCCATATACAGTAGGAGAGACAGAATGAGACCGAGATAATTACAATTACGGAAAAGAAAGTAGCGGGAACCCGGTGCAGTAACATTAAAACAGGGCTGCGGCTTATATGTGTGACAAACTCGAGTATTCCCCAAATTTAGCCTGCACGGCTAATAGTCAGGTGCGCCTTATAGTCCAGAAATTACTGTAGTATTAAAAAATCTTGCCATGACAAGTATGATATAAAATTGCAAATAAAAAAATAAAATAATATTATTGCAAAAATAAAGGCATAATTTTATGAGGAAAAAGTCATGAAGAATGAAGTCATATTTACGTCACATTTAAGTTTATATTTATTTTTTAATCAAACCCCCAAAATTATATATATAAAAATAATAATAAAAAGTATTGTTAAACCTATAATGTTTTCAGGGGGGAAAATATGGAAAATCCAAACATTTTGAGCGCTCTATTTCATGAGTATATACATATATATATTTTTTAATTAATTAAATTAAATTAATAAATTCATTGTCAATGTTGGTAATGACCTACTGAAAGAAATTCCTGCAAGAATAAGGTGCAAATAAACGTGGATATTCTATCTTGCTAATTGACAATAAATGCACAATTTTAAGAGCAAAAAGGAAAGTATACGAAATGTAGTGGATTGGCTTGTGTGTTAGCTGGTTCTGCATAATAAATTAAAAGTGGTCAATCCAAATCGGCATCAGTAAACATGCATTTTTTTGGGCAGGAAAAGGAGGCGAAAGAAGCTTTCGAGCCTTCTGAATTGCATTAGTGTGCTCAGACACACCCAGCGCATATCTGACTCATTGTGCCAATGGAAAGCTTGACAGCTTTTCCAGCAATTTCACACTAAAAGAGGAAAATAAAATGGGCTTTATTAGAGAGCAGAGGCGGGCAGGCTCCGGAGCGTCATACAAAGCAAAGTGCACACAACAAGCTGACGCGAAGGCAGATGGAGGTCCAGATGCATCGGCGCAGCCTGGCCTCCAGTCAGCACACTGACAGCATCGCACGCTGTGACAACAACAAGCGGCCCCGGGGACACATTTACCTCCAACTCAAACCTATTGGAGCCAAGGACTGCACCAAAGCAAATTTCTTATTTTTTAACAATTCATCTGCATTAGGAAGCACAAATGTATGCGTATACGATAACTGTACACCCAAAAAAGAACACAACAATTACAAGAAGCCATAATTAGCCGCGAAAAAGAACTATTATGAGAATCACAAAAGCATAAAAATGAAATAAAATTGTATTCACCCTTAACTCATTCACTGCCATTGACGGCTATAGACGTCAAAAATTCATTTGAACTATTTATTTTAGTTTCAATTTTTTTTTCAACTTCTGTTAATTAATTAATCTTGAGTTTAAATAACTTAAGTAATCAAAAAAAAAAAATATCATTAAAGAATTAGGGGCGTCAGACGATTACATTTTTTATTTGTAATTAATCGCATGACTTCGCTAGTTAACTCATGATTAATCACAAATTTTATATCTGTTCTAAACGTACAATATATTTTTTTCTAGATTTTCATACTCTTGTTAACAAAAGTGGGGAAAAATTTGAAACTAATAGAAATAGTTCAAATGAATTTTTGACGTCTATAGACGTCAATGGCAGTGAATGAGTTAAAAAAATCATATTTTAAAGAAAAAAAACAGAAGAAAAATAATTCTTACAAAATTCTTGAAGAAAAGGTAATAATATTACAATCATAATAAAGCAAAAATGACTAAAGTTAGAATATTACATCTTCATAAGCAAAACAAATCAGAATACTATGAGAAAAATATCGCAGCTACTGAATTATTGAAGTGTCGATTTGTTTTGCAAAGGTTGAAATGATAAAATTCTAAAAGTGCACTTGAAGTTCCTTGGGAAAAGTTGGAACACTTAATATTAATTGGAACAATAAAAAAATAAGCTAATATAAGAATTAATAATTATTATATCTGGAAAATAACTATATAAATCAATCAGGGGAAAGATTTCAATCTAACAATTATATAAATTTTGTTGAATGCATCTAGTGCTATAAAAATTGTAAGATTATGAGAATAAATGTGATTTTAGGAGAAAATAGTCATTCTTGCATAAAAAAATTTTTTTTAGAAGAACCCCATCTTAATTGTAGCAAAAAATAAAATAATGTTATCATTTTAGAATCAAAATTTAATTCTAATTACTAAAAAAAAAAAGGCCTAATTCCATGAAAGTTTTAATATTGCAAGAATGTAGTTATGAAATGTATGATTAAGAGAACAAAGGAGTGATTCATCAGCTATCAAGTTTGTAATTTACTAGATAACAAAAAGTTATGATAAAAGCATCTTTTTATGAGCAAAGAAAGAAAGTTGTAATATCCCCTCCTTCGTTCATGTTTTTATTTCCATCTAAGAAACTCGGGGCGCTGAGTAGCGAACCGCCAGGCTTCCTGTTGGTCATTGTCATTTTTCATGTTTCTCGAACAGGTTGTGTCTGTGAAGACACATTTTTTTGTGTATGTTTACATATTTGGCCAATAAATCTGATTCTGATCAAATAACGAGAATAAAATTTTACATGAAAAAAAAAAATATATATATATATATACATACGTATATGTAATATTAAAGTTTGTTTAGATGTTTTGGCCAATCTTGCGTTTTGCGCGTTGAGTGCTTCTTCTTCATTAGTAGATCCAAAGTGGAAAACAAAAGTAGACACATAATTGTGTTCCAAGTTAATGATGCGGCTTACAGCTTTCAGGTCCACGTAAACGTGTTGATCAGTCCTAATGAAGTCGTTCATTATGATCTTAATGATGAACACGTTTCAAACACTCATCCAGTTCCTTCCACGCACACGCTCGCAACTTTTCCCTAGCAACCAAACAAAAAACAATCTGTGAGCTGCCCCGGCTGCCAGGAATGCTCAGTCTGAGACACACGAGCTGACGTTTTCAAGGAAAAACTTTTCCCTTAAGTGTATGCTTTTATTTTGAAGCCTGCCAGCCATGGAAGAGGAGTCGGATTGGGAGTCGTTGGCAGGAATTGTCAAAGTGGGATCCTGTTAACTCATTCACTGCCATTGACAGCTATAGACGTCAAAAAATCATTTGAACTATTTCTATTAGTTTAAACATTTTCCCACTTTTGGTAACAGGAATATAAAAACCTAGAAAAAAAAATATTCTACACTTTGAACAGATATAATATTTGTAATTAATCATGACTTAACTATTGAAGTCATGCGATTAATTACAATAAAAAAATATTAATCACCTGACGCGATAAAAATAAAATAAAACATTATTAAAAAAATAGGGGCGTCAGGCAACTAAATTTTTTAATTGTAATTAATTGCATGTATTTTTGGAGGTAGTACTGAGAGCCACTGGTCAATAAGGAAAGGATGAAAAAGAAAAAAAATTCTCAAAGTTGTGGGCTCTTTTTTTGTAGAAAAAACTTTCATTTTTATAACGTTATGATGTCATTTTCATAAATTGACAACTTTTTTCAATCTTGTAATATAACATCATTTGATCATTTTAAGTTTTGGTCTTCAGTCACAACTTTAAAATTTAGAACTTCATTTTTAGAAATTAATTTTATTCTTGTTATATTATGACTTTTCTTACTTAATATATATATATTTTTTAATGATTTTCTTCATGTAAAATGTCAACTTTATTGTCAGAACATTGACTTTGTCCTGTATGAGAATGTGAGTTTCTATATTGAAACTTTTTCCCGTACATAATTTTACTAAACCCAAACTAGTAACATTATGATTTTAATGTCCCACTCTTGAGATTTTTTTATTGACTTGTTGTTCCAACTTTATTCTTATCACCTTGCCTTTTCTTGAAAATATTTTTGTAACTTTACATTCGAAATTGTGACTTTCTTCACATAATGCCAACTTTTTCCCGTGTAACTTCAAGTAACAACTTATTTTTTCACAATTTAACAGCTAGCTTTCGTCACATAACCTAACGCAACGTTATGACGTTCTTTGTCTAATGCCTCAACTTTTCCCACACAAGTCTATAATTTCATTCATGTGACAACGCAACATTTTTCTTTAGATAGTGCGACTTTTGTAAAATTGCACATTTGTAGCAGTAACTTTACAACCAAATAATATGTAATATTGCCATACTTTATTCCTGTTGCCTTACAAGTTGTTCCTCCAAAAAATAGGCTATTCTTCATTCTTGCATCTTTTAACTTTTTTTTTTTCTCATCACATGACCATTTTATTTACATAATGTGACATCCTTATTCTTGCACCATTACCACTGCTCATGACATTGTCCTCATAATATTACAATGCCACATAGGATAAGGTTAGAACTTTGTCTTAATTTTTCCATTCTCCTTCATGTTTATCAACATTAAGCAAAAACTGGACTCAAACTCATGAAGTCCGAAGATAACGTAAGTCTATCCTTAAATCCCAACTAAAACAAAATGAAGAAGTCCTGAAAGGTTTTGGTCCAAACTTCCCGTCTGTCACTCTGCTGCTGGCTTACCTTCTATAAATAGAGGACTCTGTGCTGTATTGTATGCACATTTTAGAAAAGGCACCACACAAGACACGCACACATTTATACACACTCGAGTGGTTTGGCTCACGGGCACGTGAAATAATCAAATCAAACTAGAACTCACGCCGACACGGCGTTTCGTCAAGTTATTTTAGTATCGCTGCCCTTGTATGGTAACACAATGAACTCGTGTGCCATCAGAGCTGAGGTGTCAAAAAAAGAGGTCAAATGTCACAAAGTGACACACACGAGTTTGGAAAGGGAAAACAAGAGGAGTACTCACCGCGTTCGTGGCGAGGCTCGCTCGCTCGCTCGCTCTCTCTCGCCTTCTTTTCTGCCTAAGAGGAACTCGACGGGCAGCGGCGGAGCTCCTCGCACACGTCTGACAGCCGCTCAACAGCTGCGGCCCATAAAAGCACGTATGCGCCGCGCCTGACACCAGACGGCGCTCCCGCTGCCCGGCGGACCTACTCTGACTCTTACTCTCATACGCACCCGAATGTAGGAGAGAGGGAGAGCGAGAGAGGGAGGGAATGAGGGAGGGGGGGAGCATGGCTTGTTAACGCATTATTTCACTAAAATCAGCCGTCCACAACCTTTTTTCTGTTACTCATAAAAGACAGCCTTAAAAACAACTGAATTGAAATGTGATAAATTTGTTGATGTAGACAGGCCATAGCTCTGTCTAATAGAAAAGTAGTGATTTGCCGCCATCTTCAGCCGGCGCAACTGGTCGGTAACGCCAGTGATGTGTCTGTTCTAATGAGAGCTCACCAATGAAGGGATATTGTGATTTCCTAGAAAATTAAAATATTTGCAGAGATTTATTGAAATAAAATATTATTTACAGTTCCTTTATCTGAAATCATTATGATTGATGGGTTAGCTACTAGTCAGGACTAGTCAAGTTGTTGTTAGCTCCAATAAAGAGTTGTGGCGAATGTTTGTCTTGTGCAAGCCTAAAAATCACAGTGAACTTGCCTTATTGTAACTTCTGTAAAATTCGGAGTGCTGCTTCACAATTATCAATCTGTTCAAGACTAAATAAAGCAAATGCCATCAAAATTACTACTATGAAAGTTTTAATTGGTGATGTTAGTGGTGCTCTTTAAAGCAATAATTATTTGACCTTAAAAATCAACATGATTCTACATTGACATTTGTAACAAGAACAGCTTTAATTGTTGCTATGGCAACTCCCTGTCTGACTCGCTAATGCTAATCAGTGCGCTACTCGTGGCACTTTTATCACTCAAAAGAATGACTATTCATACAAAACGCTTCAGGAATGTATACAGAGAAGCATTTTATCATCCTACACTGCAAAAAAAAAAAAAAAAGAAGCTTTTATTGGAATAATTTGATCGTGACTTTTTTCTTTTACTCTCTAATGTGGCTACAACTTAACAGTGTATCAGAACGAGCGGAACCACACTGCCCCTAAGTGGCCAAATCGTGTACAACATGAACAGTGCTCCCAATAAAGGCACACACAAACAAGGGCAATACAGTATAAAACAATTGAAATAAAATTGATTTTGGGACATTTAAAATCTATTCTGAATCATACTAAATGAGAATTGCGATTCTTTATGAGAAGCGATTTTTTGACACACCCCTAATATATATACTACAAACAAAAACAAACGAGGTGTCACAAAACTCACGCCATATTGACTAATCCAGAAAGGCATCTAAAATGAGCGGACCTAAATGTTTCATTGTTAAAATGAGAATGTAACGGGGCCGTCAATGCTACCATTCGTTGTCCATGTCAGGCGGTTGGCTGAACAGCAGCTAGAGGTGACATTCCCAGACAGATTCCATCTATCAGTGAGTCTATGCTGCCTCCAGTGAACATCTGACAGAAGATAAGGCATTCGTTTAGTGATACTGCTTATCAATTTCTTATAGTGACTTGACTGCCGGTGGCTTTAAAGGAAAAATGCAGAGCATAAACGATGAAACTTTAAAGAGTTAGAAATGCTCCATCTTGAATTGAAAAGACAAGCCGATGTCTCCGTGTGCTTGGACGGCATCTCAGACTGATGCTTTTAACTTTTGTTCAAAGGTTGCGTAAGTGTAGCCTGCTTTGAAAAGTGGTCTTGAGTGCCTGAAATAAGCAAAAGGCATACAAGGGCAGGCAACATTCCGTTTGCAGGTCGGGTTTAACGTGCAATACCGTCATCGCTCACAATATCGTGGTTAACTTGCATATCAAACTTCAAAATACCAGCCACATACCAACTCAGTGGCCTTGTGGTAGAGTGTCCGCCCTGAGACTGGGAGGTTGTGGGTTCAATCCCCGGCCGGGTCATACCAAAGACTATAAAAATGGGACCAAGTGCCTCCCTGTTTGATACTCAGTATAAAGGGTTGGTATTGGGGGGTTAGATCACCATGTGATTCCCGAGCGCAATCACTGCTGCTCACCGCTCCCTCAGGAGATGGGTCAAATGCGGAGAACGAATTTCACCCCTACTTAGTAGGGTGTGACAATCAGTGGAAATGACCTTACCATTCCCTGTTGCTACTTTTCATATGGTGTATATTGCAGAGGTCTGAAAGTCGTAGCAGGACAGCATCACAAAGAAAGAAAAATTGACTGTGCACCGAGTTGCAAATTGTTATATTGGCACAGGAATGAGACACAAGAAGCATAATATTCTTGTTCGCATTATTGTAAGATGAATTTATGTATTGAAGAAAAAAAAAAAACAGTCAGGGATTTGTGTTTTACATTTTATTCAACTTCAATTAGAAAGAGCACATCAAAGAAAACAAACAGGAGAACCTGCAAGAGAGAACAACGGGGCAAATGAGAAAAGGTTTGAAAAAGAACAAGCGTGGGCATCCCAACCCCCCATTTTATTATTATTATTTTTTTTAAACCAATACCTGATTATGCTTTCTCTGCTGGTACCTCCTCATCTCCCCCCTTGGTGTTACGCGTGTAGATGAGCTGAGCTCTGTGCTTGGACACCAACTTGATCATGCCTGCAACAACATTTCAAGCGGTTGACTTCCACGCGGATGTATATTGTATGGCGAGCACGTGAGCAGCGACGTCCATTGGGTGATGTCAAATGCATCCCTGGCAGATGCGAGTGCAAAAAGCCTCCAGCAAAGTAGCGCGCATGCATATTTAAGACGTAGGACATGACCAATAAAGTGCTGTGGTAAAAGCTTGAAGTTTTGTTACAATATTGTGGGAAATGAGACCGTGAGCATTACACCTTGAATCCAATTTTTTTTTTTTTTACGACTTCTCGATAAAAAGACAAGGTAATCTTAATTGTACCAACATTGTTCTCAGCACTGAGGGGGGGTGCAAACTTCATTTGTGAACAAAAACCTCGGGAGAGCTCGATCCCCCATGATTTAACAAGGAAAGACATTTTGTCTCGGAGGACGTCCTACTGCGGAAACCGTCCACGCTGAAAGCTCATAAATTTCAACTCCATCCACAATTTGGAAGTTTATGTTTCACGCCGCACTAATTTTGGACAAACGTCATGTGTGACATCAGTGCACTCGCGAAACCTCATTTCAGTCAGCATCACACCGTTAGCTACATGGTCACCTTTTTTTTCCTCGGCAACATTACGGATGTTCGATTTTTCAGACTGATACCAGTATGAGTAGTGAACTCTTGAATTGTCACTTATACCACTGGTATTTCTAATATATATATATATTAAAAAAAAACTGAAAGATAATTTTTAATACCTACAAAATCCCAATATAGCATTTCCCCTTAAAATTTCCATCAAATTAACAGCAATTATCTATTCTTCTAATTTCCAGCTCCCCAGCAAACATTGTGGATTTTTGTTTTTTCATAAATAAAGGACTTTGATTTGGGTCTTCTCATCGGTATCAGGCATTTGAGTCCATCAGTTTGTGCCATTTGACAAAAAAAAAAAGTGAAGACCAAGCCTGTCATGTCCTCGTGCTTGCTCCAAATCATCACTTTTCAATAGACCCCGTAAAAAAAGGACATTTTTCAACCATTAATATTGCATCATCAACACTTTAGATTAGCCAATAATATGGAACAATAACAGCCACATGTGACCAAAAGTATAGATTTTTGAAAAAATATGAAATTTGCCAAAATTGTGATTTAGAAGATTTCAAGCATTTGGTTGCTTTATTTTTTCATTGCATTTTGTCTGCTTAAATGTTAAACAACAGACTACACATTTAAACAAGTTATTACATTAAGAAGTAATATGTTGGCGATGTACTTTGAATAATAAAATTTATGAAACATTTATTTGTAAAAGTAGAAAAGGTCAAAGTTGACCAGCATCAGTTATTGGATGCTTTCAAAATACTACTTCTAGATGGGCATCACTGCTCTTTTGTGTTTTTCAGTTTAGATTTTTATTTATTTATTTTTTTAAAGTGTTATGCTCACCTTTAGCGAGCAGTTCCTGCAGAGCATTCCTGGCCAGGGAGCCACGGATCTTCAGCCTCTCAGATACAACGGCAGGTGTGATGAGCTTGTAGTTGGGAACTTCTTTGTACAGTTTCTCATAGGTGGCCTTGTCGAAGAGGATCAGGTTGTTGAGCTTGTCCCTCACTTTTCCCTTGGACCACTTCTACTCAAACACACCAAAACATATCAAGCTGAGTGTCGCCAGAAAACAAACAAACATAACCTCACAATGAATCAATACCTTCTTCTTGGCTTTGCCTCCAGACTTGTTGACTGGGTCTTTGTCCTTCTTGGACTTCCCAGTGTCCTTTTTCTTGTCTGTCTTGGGAGGCTGAAAAGTTGGAAATGTTGGTCACAAACATGCCTGCAATGCTAATTGCAACTATCAGACCAATCAAAAGATGCGTACGGCAAGTTTAGTAGTAACGTGCAAAAACGCTACATCCGGTTGTAAAAAATGACCTAAAATGCAGCGTGAAATTTTGAGCATAATATCAAACCACTAGCCGATGCTAACGCAGACTAGAGCACATCAACAGCATGGCAAGGCCTTTTGGTGTCCCCGGGAGTTTTAATACGCTAAAATTGTACGGTTATCCAAGTGCTAAAACATTAATCAACCAATAACTAAACCAATTTGTCATCGACTCATGCGATCGAACCAGAGATTATTTGGTAGCTATCGTAGGGCTTCATCTTTCGCAAGGAGTATGAAAGCGTGGCGAAATTAGCACATAAGCTAACGGGCGTCTGCTAATTGTGTTTGAATGTTTGCTTCCACTTTACTGAAATGAAATTAAGTACACTTGTTTCACGGTATATTTCGACTGTTCATTCAACAGTGGACGCCAGAGAAACTCGTGAATTTGTTCACTTTTAACTCGTTTAAAGCCTCACAAAGCGTCCTCACCATGTTTCCTCGTCAAGATGTCGAAGCGAAAGGAAGTAAGCCCTTGCGAAAACCCCTTTGACAACCCGTATATGCGGAAGAGGAGTAGAGGATTGTGGGAATTTGAGTTTTCTCTCCATGATAACGTTTTCTTTTGAAGTTCAATGAATCTGCATAATTAAACAATAATAATTATCTGTACAAACAAGCACGTATCTAAGAATGACCAAACTAAACGGTGGGAAAATAAAATGTAAAACAATAACAAAATTTTAAAGTCCAAAAGTCCCCCCACCCTACCCAGTGTTATCGTCACGTGACCGCTGCTGTCAAATGCCGAAGACGTCGCAAAAATGGTGATCTTCAGTGTGTATGTAGTCAACAAGGCTGGAGGTTTAATTTACCAGTATGACAGCTATGTGCCGAGAGCGGAGGCCGAAAAGACGTTTAGTTACCCATTAGATCTGGTGCTCAAGCATCACGATGAGAAAGTGGTCGTGTCGTTTGGGCAGAGGGACGGAATCAAAGGTAATGTCTCAGACGTTAGCATTTACTAGCATTCATGTTAGCTCAGTCAGATTATTTGCGAATAGAAATATAGTCCAATAAATTTGTAAATGTCGCGTTAAATATTATTGTCTACGTTCCAGAGTTAGCTATATGCTACTGTTATACTTCACTGAATAATATCCTGGCGTAATAATACACTGGTCTTGCGTTATGTTACTAAAAATGGCAAAACTGAAGTTATTACACTCATAGACAAAAGCATTGTTTATTTGTCAAAATGGCTGTCTAGTAAGTTTAATTCCGTATTTTTGTTTTTCTCCTAGTGGGCCATGCAGTGCTCTCCATCAATGGGATCGATGTGATGGGAAAGAGTACAGCAGATGGGAAGGACATTCTGGAATACTTGAAAGATCCTTCTAATTATCCAGTTTCAATTCGATTTGGACGGGCCCGACTCAGCTCCAATGAGAAACTGATGCTGGCGTCTATGTTCCATTCGTAAGTCACACGCTCATAATGTCTTTCTCTACATTAATAATCGTCTCACTTTTGTGTGTCCTTTTGTTTCTTCCAGGTTGTTTGCTATTGGATCACAGCTGTCTCCAGAGGTTGGAAGTTCTGGGATTGAGATGTTGGAAACAGACGTGTTCAAACTCCACTGCTTCCAGACTCTTACAGGTGGTGCATTAAATTATTCTATCACATAAAAAAAAAACACACACAAAACTGAACTTTTATGTCCTCTCAGGAATAAAATTCATAGTTCTGGCAGACCCACGGCAAGCCGGCATTGATGCTCTTCTTAGGAAAATATATGAAATCTATGCAGATTTTGCTCTAAAGAATCCATTCTACTCTCTGGAGATGCCTATCAGGTACACAGTTCACCTTTAACCTTTCACTCCAATACAACCTGGAATATTGAATTAATTTGACCCATAGTCCTGTTTGGTCACATGTATTGATGATTCAATTTTGTATTTGCAGGTGTGAGCTATTTGATCAGAACTTAAAAAGTGCACTGGAGATTGCGGAGAAGGCTGGTAACTTTGGAGCAGGATCATGAAGCAGAAAAGAATCAAACATTCAAACATGAGTTTTTTTTTTGGTTGGTTTATAAATTGTGGTTGTTAGCCGAGTCCCGTTGAGGATGCAATGATTAACTACACTGTACATACATCTTGTTTTGTAAATACTATTAAACTCAAATAATATTTCAAGTGTCACACTTGTTTGTAAGATAGCTCATAAAAACTGTGAAAATGGCTATTATTATTCAAGTCTTTTTTTGGGGGGGGGGGGCGGGGGTTGAATATTAACTCATTTACTGCCATTGACGGCTATAGATGTAAAAAATTCATTTGAACTATTTCTATTAGTTTAACATTTTTTTCTACTTTTGTTAACAAGACTTAGGGAAAAAATATTATACATTTAGACCAGATATAACATTTGTGATTAATCGTGAATTAACTATTGAAGTCATGTGATTAATTACAATTAAAAAAAATAATTGCCTGACACCCTAATTTTTAATAATCTTATCTCTTTTTTTTTTTTAATAATATTTTTTTTTCAAAAAAGAAAAGATTATTAAAAATTTGGTCGTCAGGCGATTAAAAGTTTTAATTGTAATTAATCGCATGACTTCAATAGTTAACTCATGATTAATCACACATTTTATATCCATTCTAAATGTACAATAAAAACTTTTTTTCTAGGTTTTCATACTCTCTAATAGAAATAGTTCAAATTAATTTTTGACGTCTAAAGCCGTCAGTGGCAGTGAATGAGTTAAGAGTAGTTTCTCATAATAATTAGCTGCTTGAGGAGAAACTTCTCTGGTTGAACCTCCAAAGCTGAACATAAATGTAAGCAAAATGTTACTTACACATTGCCTGTTCAGTAAACGACAGTTTGAAGGGAAAACAAGTAATTGGAAATGAGAACAAGGAGCTGATTTTTTGACTTGGGGCTTCCGCTGCATTTCATTCGTTCCCTTGATAAATCACCGATGCAGCGTTGACAGAGTGTAGCAGCTTTTTGAGAAAAGAATGTCGAAACTTCTTTGTGCTTCATTTTACATGCTGAAAATAATGAGTATAAAAATGTGTTTAAAAAAAAAACTGGATAATACAATAAGGGCTTCACATACAGTAGATCTTCTTGTGAAAAATTAAGACTTCTTAGACTTCTTGGAAACTTGACCCATCTTGGTGCAAATGTTACGCAGCAGGAAGAAGCACACAGCCGTGACGCCGCAGGCAATCTCGGCAACCCAGAAGGCCGTTTCCCAGTTGTGGTGTTTGGCGATGGTGCTGAATGGAAGCCCAGAGAGGAAGCCACCAACTGAGGAAAAAAAAAAATCTTACTTCATTATCTTTAGCTTTTTAAGACAAAATACTAAAGTTCAGTTGCGAAGCGTTAACAAATTCCATATTGCAAAGCACATCCACTTACTGTTCGCCATGAGGGCCACAATAGCATGTGACGTCCCACAATAGTTGGACGGAGCGCTCTCATTGGCTATCACACCAAACAAGGCAATTGGCCCGTAGGAGGAGAAACCAAAAGCGGCACCCAAAAAGAGGATCCATACCTTTTAATTGCACACAGTAGACATTAACACCAATGAGTTCGCTCGTGATCTCACGCAAAAATCTTCACGTTGCGTCATCCATTACCTTCGGGCTGTCCGGGGTGACCGTGACTCTAAACAGATACATGGACACGAACATTCCTGCCATCATAAGGATCAGGACAAAGTGGCGAGGATTGCCATAGATTTTCATACCTTGCTGTATAGAGCAGATAGATTCATATCTCATATCCACTCATATTGAAGACGAATAAAATCAGCAAAAAACTATATATGTGCAGAACAAAACACAAATAATG
Organism: Vanacampus margaritifer; assembly: GCF_051991255.1. Lineage (NCBI taxonomy): Eukaryota > Metazoa > Chordata > Actinopteri > Syngnathiformes > Syngnathidae > Vanacampus > Vanacampus margaritifer. The sequence goes on from NC_135436.1 coordinate 18,020,086, forward strand.
GAACAGAGGTGATTGAAAAATGTTTTGGCCTGTGTGTGGATTGCTAACTCACTTTGGCCACAGCTTTGTCAGACAAAAAACCTGCTGCCAGGCTGCCTAAAAGACCGCCCAACTCCAGGGCGCTCATGTATGAGCTACCTATGAAGAAGAAAGCAGTGAATCAACACAGACAACAACAATAAGAGTGAAAATGCAGTACTTCTATCACCTTAACCCTGGAGAACCCACGGGGTCAAATTTGGCCCCTATAAATTCTGCTACTCAAATAACAAAGACTTTTTTTTTTTTTAACAAATTTAACTTCAAAAGTCCAGAGTGCCACTTCTGACCCCTGCATGGGGCCATCTAGTGGATGAATATTGCATTTACATGAGCCATTTACAGGTGACAAGATGGCTGACAACATGCTGTTTTGTTGCACTGGAAATCAATCCAAACAAAACCATCTTCTCAGCAAACCATCAGATGGTAAAATTGTGGTTTTTTATGTTAATCTATTTCATATCATGTTGCAGAATGCCTTGGAGTATGTTTTATATATATATTTTGATAAATTAGCAACTCTGAGCTAGTTAAAAAAAAGGGTTAAAATTGAAAAAACATATATTTTGGTGTTCAGTGAATTTATAGCAGTCATTTAATGTATAATTCATAATTTTCCAAAGAAGAAAAGGGTTCTTGGGTACTCCAGGGTTCAAATCTGCTCTTCAATGCAATAGTGTCCTTATTTAACTCAGCGTCATTATTGCATACCCATTAGCGTGGACTGTCCCTTGTCCTGAATGAGAAACAGCTGTCCCCAGTCAGTGCAGGCTGTCTTCACCCCAAACACCACCAGATAGGACACGGAAAGGAGCCACAGGTAAGGTGAGAGTAGGAACTGGGACAGGGTGCTCTCATCACTGGAAGACCCTGAAAGTGTCAAGTAGATGTAAGAGGTGGAAAATGATGCAAGGAACAGAATTTCGACCAAACACGGGAGTTTCACATGAGGGGGCACGCAGGGTACAAAGTCCACAGAATGGTTGACCTTTAGTCACGAGAGGCACATTGAGTGCAACAACAGTCACGAATAAACTGAGGGCTCTACTGTTGACTTTAATCAACATTTACTGGAAAGTTGTCCGTAATGTTCGAGGTGTCCACAGCCGTCAAGATGTCACGCGAGATTTCAGCTCAGTGTTCCAAAAGGGTTCATTTCACAAGAGTGTTGTTTTCTCGTGAACTTTTTTGTGATGTCATCATCAAAGAAGGATATCAGTGATGGCCAAGAGGAAAATTGTGACAATGACCTTGGATTGCTACGACAAACGTTTTGCTTCAGGTATCATTCAGACAGATGTGAGGCCATCAGCGTTTGACGGTTTAAGCTAGCGGTTTTTTGAAGGCTAGCCAATTGAAATTGGTGGAGCGTTGGGGAATTTTTCTGTCCCACGCCAGTTTGAAAAGATTTATGGCCCTCACATTGCTCCAAAATGTAGTACACAGAGGTGGGAATCTTTGAATGTCTCACGATTTGATTCCGATTTTTGGGCGTGCGATTCGATTCATAATTGATTTTCAATTAAGAACAATTTTTGATTCACAATGATTTGATTCACAATGATTTTTGCTTCAGTTTATAGATGTTCAAGGAATCGTAATGATCTACTCCAGTCTGACTCGCTAATGCTAATTAGTGCGCTACTCGCGGCACTTTTATCACTCAAAAGAATGGCTCCACGCTGAAAACATTTTTTTTTATTGGAATAACTTGATCATGACTTTTCCCTTCTACTCTCTAATGTGGCTACAACTTTACAGTTTATTAAACCGCATGGAACCACACTGCCCCTCAGTGGCCAAACCGGGTACAACATGAACAGCGCTCCAAATAAAGGCACACACAGACAAATGCAAGACAGTATAAAATAATTCAAATAAAATCAATTTTGGGACATTTAAAATGTATTCTGAATCGTACTAAATGAGAATCACGATTCTTATGAGAATTGATTTTTGGGCACACCCCTAGTGCTACAATTGAAAACAGGATCTGATCTTTGTACTACCACCAATGATGCAAACACGGAACTCCTAGAGCAGGCATTCACGCAAAGCCAGGGAAAGTCTATTCAAAGAGCTGCATTACAACTCAGCTGCAACAAAAGCTTGATTCCGGGGATGCTTCAGAAAGTGATAAAGCTTCATCTGTACCAACTTCAGGTTGTTTGACCTCAGAATGCCCGGTTTGTGTGAAGCAAATGTTTCCGAGTCACCATACTCACCTCCTTTACTCTTCTTGGCCGCTACTTCAATATTAGGCAGCCCCACATCCTTGGGTTCGTTCTTGATGACCAACAGGCAGACAAAGGACAGCACCATACAGATCAGTCCGGACACGGACAGGATAGTCCTCCAGCTGTAACTCTGGGCCAGCACTGTGGCGATAATAGGGCCCAAGCTGCCCGCCAGATTCATGCTGCATGACAGGATTGCCCACCATGTTCCGAACTGAGAGGGCTCGAACCACTATGAGGAAACATGAAACGATGGCATTGTCATTCCTGTGATGGACACACTGGATGAAACCATTAGTGTAGGACCTGTTCACACTCTGTTAGAGATTTACCGGTAATTTGCATATTTAAACAAACAAAAAAAATCGCACAAACATCAAATCCATTTAATGCTTCAGATCTTAACGACCGAATTTAATGAGAAATGCACACTACAAAAAACAGCTTTTAGAATAATGTCGTTGAAGATTTATTAATTGATTTGACTTATTTTTCAACCTTAATTTAACCCTGGAGAACCCACAGGGTCAAATTTGGCCCCTATAAATTCTGCTACTCAAATAACAAAGACCTTTTTTAAAAAAAAAAATGTTTTATTTTTTTTTACAAATTTAACTTGAAAAGTCCAGAGTGCCACTTCTGACCCCTGCATGGGGCCATCTAGTGGATGAATATTGCACTTACATGAGCCAGAGTGGTGGTGACAAGATGGCTGACAACATGCTGTTTTGTTGAGCTGGAAATCAATCCAAACAAAACCATCTTCTCAGCAAACCATCAGATAGTAAAATTGTGTTTTTTTTTTGTTAATCTCTTTCATATCATGTTGCAGAATGCCTAGGAGTATGTTATATATATATATTTTGATAAATAAGCAACTCTGAGCTAGTTTAAAAAAAAAGGTTAAAATTGAAAAAACATATATTTTAGTGTTCAGTGAACTTATAGCAGTCATTTAATGTATAATTCATAATTTTCCAAAGAAGAAAAGGGTTCTTGGGTTCTCCAGGGTTAAATGCAGGTGTTGAGATTTACATGATCAAAATACAAAGGAAAAAACGTTGACGTTGCTGTGTGGCACTGCACTGCATCGGAGCGATTTCTAAAAATTAATGTACCTTTATGCTGCAATTGGTGAATACAAAAGAAGGAAATATAAAAGGTCTACAATCTACGATGCTGCAGTAATGTAAAGGTGCCGTACTCGTGCGGCCGCGCTACCTTACGCAGCACCCTGCCACAGGGAGGCCAGCCGAGACCCTGGCCCAAGCCGTTGAGGAACCACAGGGCAGAGAAGACGGCCACGGTGGATGACCAGGAGAAGATCACGTTGATGCCTCCCACCGCAAACAAGCCAACGGAGAAGAGCCAGCGAGCGCTGATCTGGTCCGAAAGCACTCCACTGATGAACTTACTGATAGCGTAGGCCAAAGACTGACTACTGGTTATCATGCCTGAGCAAAGCAGAACACACAAACAACACGAGGTTGTGAAACGCAAACGTAGCATGATGGTTCGAAATATATAAGCATAAATCAAATGTGACACGATCAAGCATACCCAGATCATCCTTGTCCAGTTCAATTTCCTGCATCAGCGAAGGCATCACAAAAGAGAATGTCTTTCTGTTAAAGTAGTAAAGTGTGTAGCCAACAAACATGGCCAAAAATATAGTGCCCCGATAGTATCCATAACTTGCTCTACCCATGGCTGCAGATGTAAAAAAGCAAAAAAAAAGATATATATTTGAAAAGAGAATTCAGAGAGGAGATCAGCAGACGGTGCCTGCCGGTGAACTTTGCTTCAGGATCCACAGTGTAGCAGCAGTTGATGCTTACAACTAAGGGACTGTTTGTATGTAATCTGCACAGGTTAATGGTCAACTTCCAAACACCACAAATGATTTAATCTGGCCTCTTGGTTAGTATTACAAACCGAGTGTGTTGTTTTGTTATGAGAATATAATCCCGAAAAAATGATTGGCACTATTTTGCAAAAATATCCTCATTTAACAATGACCTTGTTATGTGTTGTCGCTGTTTGCTCAACTGATGTGAGGCAACCCTTGGACTAATGCAGTTAATAATTTACTAACATTTAATTTTGTTTTTGTTCTTTATGGTACCATAAATCAATTTGTTTTAAATCAAACTGTTGTATTAAATGTTTTTTTTTTTGCCGTTTTGTTTCTAAATTGAATGTTGACGTTTTGAATGAACTACCGTTGCATTAACGTTTCCGCAGCACGTGAGGCGTGAGAGCCAATCTGCGCCGTCTATTTGTCGACACTCACCGAGGCGTGTTTGCAATTGGGCAACTTTACGCACAGAATACAGCCGAGTAAACATTTTTTTTTCGTAACGTAAAACAACACATGCATTTTAACGTAACTTCTACATTGAACAACACGATGTTAGTAATTCATAGCGCCCGGTAACGTTTGCTGGCTTGCACCAGGTTACAATATTATAACAGCGAGTCGATGCGGACGACGGACGCTTTTTTTAAACCAATGATATTATGTGCATGAATAACGCCATAAGATTATGCTTTTATTTCTATCCTTCAGTTTACTCATCCATCCGTTTTCACGTTTGCTGCCTGGGCGCGGCTTCAGATTTTTCTTCCTCGTTTTTCAATATAAAGGGAGGTCCAACTAGCGCTCTAGTGCACTAGCGTCCCCTATGGATTATGTGTTGAAGCACGACACAAGACAAAAACTACTAAAAACTGTATATTACTTACCATTTGAAATGTTTTTGGCTCCAAGTTTTTTTTTTATGGGAAAAAATAACCTAATATACAAAAAAAAAGAGGGGAATAAAATCTTACAGGCACTTCCTTGCAGTATGTTCATGTGTTTCTATGGAAACAGGACAACATTACCGTAGAGGTCCCTAGAGATTCCTTAATCTCACGCGCCACAGGCTTTCTGGGCAACTTTTTTAAAAATACAGTACATTATATTTATTCTTGCGTTAGTTCTATTTTTTATAACCCAAAAATATTTTCCTGTCCCAGCTCCGGACGAAGAAGAAATGGTTTGTACAGTTTTGTGTCCTGCTGTTTTTTGTTTTTGTATTGTTTTATTTTAATTTTATTATAATTTAATTTTTTTTTGGGGAGGAGTTGCTGTGCTATTTATTATGACATATTTGTTTTGCAAATAATGTAGGAAAATATACGGCATGGTGGGGGGGGGGGGGTGATTATAAAACAGCTTTAAATGTAATAAGAAACAAAAAGCATGCATATTATATTATTTTGCTGTACCTAATCATCTATTTAATGGTTCGTAAATGAAAAATGATTTATCATAAACATAAAAAAAATACAAGAAGGATAAATTATCTATTTTTAAATTTACCGTTGTGCTATTTGATCAATACAACTAACAATAACAATAATATGCATCTTAGATTTGTATGCTCATAAATTAAAAGCGGAACATTTTTCTTATACAAATAGAAAAAAACTGAGGGCCAGGCAATCAACTTCACAAGATGTTAGTTGTCGACAGGGCTGGACTGGCCATCTAGCATACTATACAGAGCAGATTTTCAATGGGTCGGCATCTTTTGGGGCCGATGTGGTGCTATTTCATTATTATTTCCTTCCATTTTACCCCAAGTGACCAACTCTCAATTTAGAAGGAGGAGCCCATTAATCCATTGACAGCAAACTAAACCGGTGGTCAAAATTCCAGCGCCGCTTTTTTGTTTTGTTTTTTGTGACTTATTAGAGAGATGTCTACTTTGCAGAGTGAAACTTCTTCGACTTCAACTTTGAGAAGACAACATCGCTACCGCACACGAGCCCCTTCCTCCCAGGTGGATGAAACCCTGTTTGGAAATAACACACAGGTGAGTATGTGTGTGTGTGTGTGTGTGTGCGTGTCCTTTACCTTCTGCATCTGTTAAAAGAGTGTGTCTTTGTTGTTTAGACATCATCACATTCAGCCTCAAAGGTAAAGGATGTGCCTGTGCAGAAGCAGACGGACAAGACTATTCAAATTGTCACCAAAGACCTTGTACGCAATCTCAGGTAGGCAATTTCATTGATTTGTTATCTGGCTATAATCTGGCTCCTCCCACTTTCCTAGTCAGCTCACCCCGCGAAAAGTTTTGGAAGGATTGTGTTTATGGGATGAATTAAATCTGTGAATTTCCATTGGGATCAGTACTTGCTATCTTCCATGATTAATCAGAAGGTATAACTAGCAATCCTGCGCGGCTAGGGTTCCATGCAGTGATCCCTCTGGACAGTCCATCATTCTACCATCAGCTGACTTTGAGAAGATCACCTCTAGAGCCAAGGTTCTCTCCAAGGAGGAGAAGAAGGCCTTGAAGGAGAACGAAATGGTAGCAAACATTCTTAAAATGTCAACTTAAACTTAAACGTTAACGAGCTGTGTATTTGATCCTAGCGGGCAGCCGAGGAGCGAAAGCGCCAGATGTTAGAGGCCGACATGTGCCGTCAGGAGAAGCAGGTTCCGAGTGAGGTGGAGCTGGAGGCCCACGAGCGAGCGCAACGTATGCTGGAGCGAGCCAGTACCCTGAGAATGGAGCAGGAGGAGGAGATTAGAGAACTCAACAGGGTAGGAAATGATAGCGTGCGCTTAAGGCATCTATTTGGTGGTTGGGGTGGGGAGCAGCTTTATAACGACTGAGGTACAATATTTGTTTGTTTTTGGAAGACAAACTAAATTGTAAAAAAAACAAAACAAAGCCGCAGTACACTCTTGTACTGTACTTTTGACTGAGGAGTATGTTGGAACGTATTTGGGAGTATGTCCGAAGTTCTGAACGTAATTAAATATGTGTGAACGTAGGGCTGCTCGATTATGAAGAAAATATGAATCACAATTATTTTTGGTAATAATTTAAATCATGATTAGGATGATCATTTATTTTTTGGTACAAAACAGGAAAATGTTTAAACGTAAAAGACAAATAAAATTATTTGAAACACTATAATTATTAAAGTTCCTTTTGAATTAAACCAAATGTATCAAATTAGTTATTTTAAAATTTAAAAAAAAAAAGTGCAAATGTAAAAATTTAAACAACTCAAACTAAAAATTAGTATTAATAATCTTTTTTTGATGATTATGCTGATTTTGTAATTGTGGAGTGTATCTATTTGAACGTATTTTCAAGTACGTTCAAACATATTTGCAAACACGTTTGAACATATTCACAAACATGTTCAAACATACTCGCGAGTACGTTCAAATGGACTTGTACTACAAAAATAGCAAATTTTCTGTCATAAAATAAATCATAAAAGTTACTTTATGAAAAAAGTTTTTTTTAATTAATTTTCCAACAAATTTGGTATAATGTGGCCCAAATGTTTAAAAAAAAAAAGTTTTTAGATTTTTTTGCTGATGTGCAAGTAATATCCAATGGTATTATGGGGAAATATGCTGTTTGTAGCATTAAACCTACAAGCATGTTCAAACATATTTGCGAGTATGTTCGAACATACTCACAAGTTGTTTTTTTCCAACATACTCACAAGTATGTGAGTGATATTCAAACGAAAGTTAAATACAGTGCGTCTCAACGTATTTGCCAGTCAAAAAAATGTTTACTCTACATTTGCAGTTCCACTCTTGCTTTAAATGTTTCTTTAACCCAATACAGCTGTATTTAACTTTGAAATACATGCATTTCGATACAATTTGTATCCAACATCTGTGCAATGCATTTTAATGAATTTATTTAATTAAGAAATCCTTATATTTAAAGCTACTGAACTTAGAATATTCCATTTCGAATTGCTACTGCCATCTGCTGACGAAAAATGAAACTGCACATTCCGTTCTTCACTTACACACCACGCACATTACGTCATATCCGCAGACAGGGCGCGGGAAATTTTAACCCTAATCCAGTCTGAAACTATTGGCCAGAGGCTTGCAGGAGTACCCATTGTGAACAGTTAAGGTGTTAATCTACTAATTAAAAGGCATTTCAGTCATCAATGGTCAAATAAAAAGCTTATTGTAAAGTTATTTTCTTCTTCTTTATTTTAATGTGGTCGAGAGCAAAATAATTTTTGCTTCGGTAGTACTTAAAAAGTTTGAGGCCCTTTGCCTTACAGTAATAGTCACGTACTGCATGTCTGCGGGCTCCTCAGGCGATTCTTGGTGCTCAGTGCCAAGCCACACGTGACGCCCAAATCCAAGAGAAGAAGCAGATCCAGATGGAGATGCTGGAGGAAGAGAAGCGTTTAGATGCCATGATGGAAGCCGAGCGCCGCAGGCTTCTGGACAGGGTGGAGCAGATTGATGAACTGCGTAAGCAAGAGAGGATCAGGTGATCACTCAGCTCCAAAAAATACAAAATAAAACACACACCACCGTTCTCATCCAGATGGCATCAGGAGTGTGTGTTTTGTGCACTCTTCAGCGGGAAACAACAAATTTTCGAGCAGATCCAACAGCGTCTGGAGGAGAAGTTGGTACAAGAGGAGCTGAAAGAGCAGGAGAAACATCAGACCAGAGAGAAGCAAGTCAGGATCAACATGGAGGAGCTCATGGTACCACAAAATGAGATGGGCCATAAAATATACAGGTGACTTTTACTGCCTTTATTGTTCCAGGCCTTGGAGAAGAAGAGGGAGGAACAACAGCGTTTGCACCAGGAGGTCATGCGCATCAATTCTGAGACGCTGAGGGCGCAGGAGCTGAAGAGAGAAGAAGAAAAGCTGGCGGACATGAGAGAAATGGAATACATTAAAAACAAATTGGTGCGGGACCTTGGTTTTATTGATCAGACGTTTAAGGGGTGCTAATTGGTCACATTTTACCGCTCAAATAATTTACACTCAAACAAAATAGGAGTTTCAGTTATAACAGGGATCCTGTCAGTTACAGTAGCTAGTAACATGCTAGCTTTAAAACATTAGCATGCTAAAAGTGTTCACAGGTGTGAATGTGAGTTTGAATGTTTGTCTATACTACACTGTGTGTCGCTAGTGGTATAGAAAATGGATGGATGTGCCTTTAACCTCCATGTCTCGCGCAGCAACGAGAGGCTGAGTACGAAGCGGAACAGAAGAGGATAAAGAAGGAGAAGGAGTTGGAGATTGCCAGGCTGAGAGCTCAGCAGGAGAGAGCGAGAGACCACAAGGCAGATCAGGTCAGGAATGACAACTTTTGGGGAATATCGCAAACATTTCAACATCGAATGGTTCATTCTCTAAATTAGTGATTTTCAGAGACAGCTAGTGAAAACTTGCGAGGGCCCCTGAAATACATGTGAAACATTATTCTAAATCCATCTTAAAGTAGAAGTTAACCATAAACATTTATTGACAATAATATGCTATACTGTATGTGACCTCACTAGTCAAAACATGACATTCTGATTATGTAATATTACATTTGTGGAATATGAGTTATGAAGCAAAATCCAGTTGTTTTTATCCATCTCAGGGCGCGGCCATTTTGCCACTTGCTGTCGACTGAGAAGACGTCACAGTTGCTCAGGCAACGACCAATCACAGCTCACCTGTTTTCTGAAGCTGCGCTGTGATTGGTTGTTACTTGAGACCTGAGCAACATTGATGTAATCTTCTGTTGATAGCGAGTGGCAAAATAGCCGCCCCCTTAGATGGATACAACCAGCTGGATTTTGCTGATTAACTCATACAGTATTCCACTAACGTAATATTAACCAGAATACCACATTTAGACTAGTGGGGCTGCATAGTACGACGACGTATTAGGGCCACGTATAATTTTTTTTTTTTTTAGAGGGTGGGGGCAATATTCAGAGAAAAAAACTCGCAAATTTGCCACCTTATAAAGTCGCAAATTTACGAGTTTTTTTTCCTCGGAAATTTGCCACTTTATAAAGTAGACTTTATATAGTGGCAGATTTGCGAGAAAACCCCCCAAAAATGTACGAGAAATACACATAGCGTACTACTCGACTGTTTGTGCCAATACTTTTCGGTTGGGTTTCTAAATAAGGAGATAGTAATAGCTTTAGCATAGATGAACCATATCATATTAAGCATTCGCTCTTTGAACCGTTGTGTACGTCCACCGGCCAGCGACAAAGACGCCTCGCTTTGCAAAGGTCCACACCCGGACGATCAAGCATTTAAGTTAATTTGTTGAAATTTATATTTACTTGTACATTTATGTTTCCAGAATTATCATTAACACATTCATACATTTTGGTATTTTTTTTGTACAAGTATCTAAATTGATGTGTCGAATCTGCTGCTCTCCGTCATTCACTTGCATTTACCTATGGTATGCTAGCATCTGATTGGATAGTGTGAGTCAGCTGACAGGGGATCAGGAAGCGTTGTTGCTCTAGCTGCAGTGAATGACGAGTAAAGTTTTCATTTAGGAACGAATCAGTCTCCATCCTGCCTTTTCATTTTGTAAACAGTGTCCCATTAACTACCATCGAATCCTCACATGATTAGACTATAGCTACGCTACGTGTATTTCTCGTAAGTTTCGGGGGGGGGGGGGGGGGGGTCTCGCAAATTTGCTACTGTATATATATATATATATATATATATATTTATATAATATTTTTTTCGGAATATTGCCCCGCCCTCTAAAAAAAAAAAAAAAAATTATATGTGGCCCTAATACGCCGTCGTAGCAAAAAACAAAAGTTTTTGGGGTTGACTTCCCCTTTAACTGTCTGTGGATGCATTGGGCAGGATGAGCTGCGTGCTAAGAGGAACCAAGAGATTGCGGACAGAGAATGGAGGAGAAAGGAGAAGGATTTGGCTGCCAAGAAGGCTCAGGAGGAGGCCTCGCTTCGAGCTGCCCGTCTAGAGCAGGTTCAGCGCAAAGAGCAGCTGCTGTCCATGGAGGCCGGCCGAGAGAAGGCCGACTTCGAGAGGGTTTTAAAGTGAGAGACGACAGAACTTGGGTGATTTCTGTCCCCTTCCTCGCTAACGCCGCTTTGTCTCAAATTTAGGATTCAACAGGAGGCGGGCATCAAACAAAAGGAAGAGGACGCAAAGCAACGTCAGAATGCGCTCGGCCACGCCGAGGCCATCAGGCGGCAGGTGAAGGAGCTTGGGCAGGCCGTCGTCGCCAAGCGCAAAGAGACCTTGAAGGAGGCGGAGAAACTGAGCGAAGAGGCCCGGCAGCGACGCAGACGCATCAGTGATATCAAACAGAAGAAGCTGAAAGAGCTCAAGTAAGTACAGGTGGCACTTGGAGACTTTTCTCAAGGTGCTTGTGGAGATAGAATGTTTTTTTTTTTTGTCCATGTGCAGGGCAACAGGGCTCAGTGAGAAATACTGCAGTGAAGTGGAAAGGAAGGCCTGGTTGCGTTGATCATCAACAAGGAAAATAAATACCTTCAACGTGATCCACAAGTAAAACTATTTTTGATCATATGGCGATTGAATCACACCTGAAATCTTCCAGTGGTTTTATGTTTGTAAATAAAAGTTCTTCCACTAAACACTTGCTTTCCAATAATATCCGATGAGCGAATAAACAAACTTATTTTGAACAGAGTCTGTTTTGTCTTTTGATGGACTGACTATCATTTCATTTGCTTGTAATGAAACATTCTGATCTTCGGGGTGTCAGAAGCAGAAACATTTCTTTTGTTGGACAATATGGTGGACCCAGGATGAAGAAGAAGCCCTAAAAATTAGCCAGGTATCCCAATTTCAAGTGAGTGATTGAGTATGATAACATCTATATAATCAAAGAAAGTCACAGTAGATAGACAAAATATTTTTTAAATTTTTAACTCAAATAGTCCACACAATTTTATTTTCTAAGTCTAGACAAAAAATTAGGGATGCGCAAATACAAATACAAGGTATAGATACCCGGCCTTATTTCAAGGTATTGGTACTCACGACCTTTGGTGGCCATTTTACGATAAGGAACTAGAAATTAGAAATATAAGAATATAAATTGCCAGTAATTTCATGCAATTTTAATATATTCCATATTAGGATTGGCTATATAGGTCTTTCTTTAAAAGTATCTGTAATTCAACAGTTGAATACTCGTTAAAAAAAAAATGTTTCGAACAAATCATTAAATTGGACCATCTTGACTTTTTGTGTAGCTGATTTTTTTTTAATGAGAAACAGTTTGACAAAAAAAGTAGTGTTCCCTCACTATAACGAGGTTCACCTTAAGCTGCATGCTGTTTTGTAGATTTTTTTTGTGCTTTTTTTTTTTTAACAGTTGAGTACCTAATTTTTTATATCTATAATGGTGGTCTGAATCAGGGGTCCCTAATGTGGTGCCCGCAGGCACCACATATCCTCCCAAGGACCACATAAATAGCCTGTGGCACTGTTCTAAAAATAGCTCACCATTGACGAGACATTGAGATTTTATAGGAATGTTGTAGAAGTGTTCATGTTCAATGTAAACACTGACAGTGATTTATAGAAATAGTGTGAAAAAAATCAATTAATTTAATACATTTTTACTAATATGTATTTATTTTAAGCTAATTTATTTCAGAAGCGTGTATCAATAATACATACCCAAGAAGTAGCTATCAGTTTCAAAAAGGTTGGTGGTGACCCCTGATTAAAACATTGAGATTATTAAAAAAATAAAAAGTATGAGAAAATGTTAATGCTTGTCTGAGAAAAGTGTATAAAGTGTGTGGTGAGGGTTTTAAAATATACAATTAATGTAAAAAACAAAACAAAGTTGACTACTTTGGATTTCACTTACTGCGGGAATAAAAAAAATTTGGGCCGGGAATGTAACGATAAACGAGGGAACACATTTGAATGCACTCCCCCTCCCCCTCCATGTGGAAACTTTTGCCACACACACACACAAAACTACATTTCCATAAAGACTGGACATAAAACAGTTCACAATTTTTACGTTTTATTTAGGCTAGTTCCCTTTCAGTTAGGTCATATTCTTCTACTTTTTCAATGACAGAGCCCCTTTGCTTATTCATATGTATGACAACAAAAAGGAATGAAACTTATGGAGGGTGACACTTTACACACAGTTTGAGGGATGTAAGGAAGTACATCAAGGTAAATACAGCCTCTTAATTGACACCGTTCTGGATGTGCCGAGACCTAATTTACTTAACCATCTACACATGCAACCTACATGTGGGTTTCATCGAGCTGTCGTTTGGACCTCAAAAAGTCTTCTTCGTTTTGGGAGGATGAGAGTGACGGACAGATTGGTGGTGTGCGTGGGAGCATTTTCTCACCATGTACAATGTTTAAAATCATGTTCACATCTGTACACGCTAAAAAGGAACCAAAAAATAAAACGTCATGGCGACCCGAGGGAAACCTCACAACACCTGGCATAAACAGACCTCGGCAGAGAGGGCTCAGCATAAATACACGCACACACACACACACACACACGCGCCTTGTACATGTCTGCGTGGTCCCGCCCTTGCACATACACAGATACAGTCTCACACAAGCACTGTACACGGCACAAGAGGTCACCTAAACACACGGAGGAGAGCTAACATCTAGCAGGGACCACCCGTACAGGGCGATTAAGGGGGTTAAACTTCTTATTTAGACCATCATCAGATCACACACACACAGTCTCAATCATAAAGTGACATACGTCTGAATGCATTTAAAACTCCATAAAGCTACACACCTGTGCAGAATATACTATGATGACTGTACTTAGTGTTGCTAGGGGTAGCCATCCCAATGGCGATATATGTTCAAATACTCTATGTAACCTTTCTCCTCAAAATATACAATGATCAAATGCATCGTAGGGACAAAACGAGACACGGTTAAGTTGGTCACATGTTCCATACATCAAAACGTAAGAGCTTCTCTCCGCAGGAATTTTCTTCACGAGTGCAAAATCCAATGCTCCTCCACCTACTTCAAAGTTGGCGCAGCTTCAGCAAGTCCGCTTACAACAAAGCATTCAAAGAAAAAAACAAAAAACGTTCACAAAAATAATCATCTAAACAAGGGGTCATAAATACGGAATGCGGGGAACGCAAATGTGGTCCAATTTCAGTTCAAACGATACAAATAAAAGTCCTTCATATCATGTACATGTTTTTTCTTCCAACAGAACAACATTGTTGTAACAATAGTAATCATATAAATACAAAATAAAAGTGAGCTGTTGCTTGCTTTTGTGGCCTCTGTTGAGGGTAGAAGACCATGGGAGGCTGGAGAAGAACACAAAGAGAGGGAGTGGATGGGCGAGTGGTGTTGGTAGGGGCTGCTCACATGCCGTATCCAAAGTTGGCCTGCGGTGGCTGCCCGTAGCCCGGTGCCGCTGTGTACCCGTAGCCGTAAGCTTGCTGAGGGGGCACGGCAACATTGGTGCCTGAAGTCAGCATCAGCTGTGGTGTGCCTGACAAGCAAACAGCACAACAATATTGGGTCAAAAAAAAACAACTCACAATGACCATTTTGGGTTAGACTCTGTCATTTTAAGGATTTTTTTTAAATTAACATCAGTTCATAGCCACTAGTATAAAATATTCTTTTTTATTATTTAGTCCTTGAAATTTGTGTTTCTTTGCACAATGTGCAGGGAGTACAACTACCTAATTAAAAAATATTCTCATAGACACCTTTTTTTTCTTTTTTTAAACAGTCATGCTTTTGGAGTTTCTCAAGGTACAAGCCCACCGATGTGTAAAAAAAAAAAAAGAAGAAAAAAGAGATATGAATGCACTTCAAATCCCCACCACTCGATGGCGGCAGTGAAGGTCACGAAATTCCACCACCATCAATTCACATTGGCCTCCTTGGAAGGACATAATCAGTTTGTGGCAGTAATGCACCATTGAGGTAGTTTTTGCCAACTGCCACGAGACCCCACAGAAGAAGAAAGGAAGTCATCTTGAGGAAATGTTACGACTGTATTTCCATACAGAATACTGTTAAGTGCAATTTTTTCATTTAAAAACATGCAAAAAATAACTTTTTTTAGGGGAGGTGCTGGAACAGATTGATTGCATTTCAATTGATTTCAATACAGAAAGATGATTTGAGATGCCAATGTTTTGAGATACGAGTGTTATCACAGAACAAATTGTGCTCATATCTCAAGGCACCCCTGTATCACTAATAATAAAGACTTTCTATAGCCAGCAAAGGGAAGTTCCACTTCTCAAATTAAAATTCAATTTTCCTCCAACGTTAGCAAAGGATATCTCTATTTCTTAAAATTAAAACTTCTTCTTTTCCTTTCGGCTTTTCCCTTCAGGGGTTGCGACAGCGACTCAGTTGCCTCCATCTAACCCTGTCCTCTGCATCCTCTGCTCTCACACCAACTACCTTCATGTCCTCTTTTACTACATCCATAAACCTCCCCTTTTGTCTTCCTCAAAACCTCCTGCCTGGCATTTGGAAACTCAGCATCCTTCTGCCATTATACTCACTATCTCTCCTCTGGACATGTCCAAACCCTCTCAGTCTGGCTTCTCTGACTTTATCTCCAAGACACTTCCATACCTCCACTCTTCATCCTCTTCAATGCCCTTCTCACTTCATCCTTACTAATCTTTGCGACATCCTGGTCCACAACAGTCTCCTCTTCTACTCTCTCATTTTCCTCATTCATCAACTCTTCAAAGTACTCTTTCCATCTTCCCATCACACTACTGGCTTCCATCCCTATCTTTTCCATCTATATCCTTTAGTACCCTAACCTGCTGCACGTCCTTCCCATCTGTCTCTTTGCCTTGCCAACATACATTTAATTCGCATGTTTGATTTGGCCAAAGTTTTATGTCGGATGCCCTTCCTGGCGCAACCCTCTGTATTTATCCGGGCTTGGGACTGGCACAAGAATGATAATTTATTAATTTAATTAATGTATTAATAATTTATTTGCTCTATTGGAGTGAAGTAAGCCAATAAATATGACATGAAATGGCTCCTTTGTCCAAAAATTGATCAATGATATCTGGCAAAAAATACAAAACAGTTCTTTTTAGTTTAGATTTGGCCAAAAGTGGCCATGAACAGAGGTGGGCATCGAGGGTCGGAGTCCTGCAGGTTTTGCATGTTGCCGTTATCTAACACAGCTGATATATGATCAGCCCATCAGCAAGCTATGCATAAGCCTGATAACGATCCTGTTGATTGGAATCAGCTTGTGTTGGAAGTGTGAAACCTCCCAAACCTGCAGGACTCCGGCCCTCGAGGACCGAGATTGCCCACCCCTGGCCTAAAAGGTACAATTGAATTTAAACAGTATATTTCTGATGTAGTCAAACAGTTGAAGTTATTCCTCACCTTGGAAAGTTTCATTACATTCACATTAACAAATCTTAAAACGGTTTAAATTTTTCTTTTAAAGTACGGCTCCAAATGGCTCAGCACACAGCCGCGAGAGTTAACAGCAGTGCTTGGGTTTACCATAAACAATTGGTTGAGATTCTGTGGCCTGCTCCTCCTGTTTCCTCAGGGACTCGGAGGCTTCGAGCTTGTCCACCTGCGGAGAAGAAGAAGAGCGGCGGCGTGAGAAGCAGCTTGCTGGTTTAGCAGCTTGGGCGGAGGCTTTGGAAGACGCCCGGTTTGTAAAAACTGACCTCTGGGTTATTTCACTGGCTGAAGGATGGGACCATTCCTGACAGGCGGAGGAGATGAGCACCGTCCACATTTAAGTGAAAATGTGCAGCTGGAGATCCTCCATTAACCGATTAAAACCACTACTGTACAACTAGAGCGCTAAAAGCGACTATTGAAAGTCTAATTTGCTTTTGTTTAAGGGCACACAGTCTAATGAGGGGTTACGGGGGGGATATATCAGATTATGACAATAATGGTCCCACCCATCCAGCCACCCCAATCATCTACTCTATGATTTTAGAGTATGTAGAGAACCAACCTGTCACCAGTACAAACGACCTCTTCTTATGTTAAGCAACTCAAAAAATAAAATGTGTCCCTAATTAGCTGCATTTCATCATATGTAGTACTTTTTTTTTGTAACTAATGCATTTCAACAAATCATGGGCAGATTACTTAACTGCAAATGCAGTACTGTAGGCCTCTATTATTTGTACATTTGCATTTGTGGAATGAGATTAAACAATATTTCTGGTTTATTACAATTTAATTTTTACATTTAAGTGTTATTCTTTTTACATTTGTATGACTCCTATGAATATTAAAGCTACTTAAAACAAAAATATATATATATATATATATTTTTTTTACATCCATCTGTGGGGCCATACAAAAGCCCCCCAAAAACACTACTAAAAGCGCCATCTTTAAAGGGATATTATTGTATATTATATTGTGAAAAATTGATCTTTTATGAAATTCTGTGTACAGTATTAGTGAGGAAGTGTTGACTGCAAAAGGAAAAAAACACACTCTTGTTTTTGTGGCATCCGACGCTGGCACTTTGCACGCTTTTTTTAATTTGATTTTTAAAAATTCTAGATTCAACATGCAAGGTTATTTTAGTTAATGAAAATGAATGAAAACACTAAAACTAAAATAATAATAATAATAATTTTGTTAACTAAATAAAATAAAACAAAAATGCTTTTTAAAAAACGAAAACTAACCGAAACTACATTTTATGTTTACAAAACTAACTATAATTATATCGAAAATGTTCTTTGTTTTAGTCTTTGGTAATTAATTTAATGCATGAGCCTTTGGGGATGATTTTGAATGTGATTTAAAGTACAGTACTGTATATTTATTTAACCGCAATAAGGACATTTGAAAGTGTGTCACACAGAAGTGACGTCATCTAGCAGCAGCCAATAGAAAAGCACCTTCAGATTATGTCACTTAGGAGTGGAATTTTGCGTGCTTGACTTTTGGCTCCAATGGCTCGGCTCGCCTGCTTTTTCATTTAACTGAGCCGAAATGCAACACTAGGTAAGAAATATGTAACTTTTTTCATTTTACCATGGTATTTATTAAATATTGCACACAAGTAATACACTTTTTTTTAAATAACTAAAACTAAGCATTTTTGAAATAACTAAAACTAATAAAACAGAACCACCCCGAAAACTAATTACAACTAACTAAATTTAAAAAACAAAACTCGTCATGGTTGTGATATCTGTAATTGCCATTGGTCTAGCAGTAGTATATGTGGCGGGAACAGGACCAAAAAAAAAAACATTACATGTCTCCTGTAAGATAACGTTTTAAACTTCTTCGGGGCCTTTCTGGACTATTCACATTTTTGCCAGGTAGCAGCTGAGCAGCAGAAAATTACCAGCAGAATCCAAAATAATTAAGCACCAGCAAAACGAGTTAAGAAATGATCTGCAGCTTGAACAACAAAAGCTTGAACATTGATGAAGTACAGGATATGAGAGGTGAGTGTGTCCTTGTCCTGGTACTGGGTTCAGTTCTCTACATACCGCGTGGTACACTAGTGTCGGTCAGTCAATCTGGTTGCGCAGGCTCTTGCATTTTGAAAAGAGAAGGGTTGAGAGACATGCGGAAGCAGTCATTTTTCGTTACGCTCCTCTTTAACTATGCGTGAGAAAAAGAAAAAAAGAGAAGCACAGCGCCATAGTGGAGGGAGAGAGGAAGAAGGCAGACAGGATGCTCTTGTACAGCCACTTGAAGGTTTCCAGAAGCAGGCACAGCCAACAACGATGTCACCTAGCCCGGTGCTGCTGATGTTACCGAGGGAGGGGTAATGCATGCGTGTTGCTTCACACATCATGTAGCGTTACTCATTTGCTTTTGAACTGTTAGACAGTTGTGTTGGGATGTGCAAAAAAAATAAAAAAAATCACTCTGTGTAACCTGATACATGTGTTTAATGCAATGTTCAAGCATAGGAATCAATTCAAGCATAAAGTAGACAAAGAAATACAAGTGGAAGATATCAGCAAGAAAGAATTGAAACTCATAGTCTATCTGGAGGAAATGCTTTTAGCTAGTAAGAGGGTGGTGTTGAGAGGGGGCAGCTAATAACCAGTTAAACATTAGAAGTCATCTAAAAGTATGCAAGAAACAGACCTGACATTGCAGGTAGTGATCCAGAGTGGCACTTTTCACTTATTGATACAAAAGCTTTGCCGGCTGATTTCTGTCAACCTCTGCTAGGAGGTTACGTTTTCATTGGCGTGTGCAGGTATTTTTTATGTACCCATTAAATATTTGTGATAAGCCACAAATTAATTACATAATTAATAGGAAAAAAAACACATTTCCTCAGATAGTTGCCTGGGGAGTATTAAGAGGTAGGGTAGGTGTAAAGCTTTTATTGAGGGAGATGCTTACTAATAATTGTAATTAATACTAACGATACTCAGAGAAAACACAAATTCCAACCAACACTTTTGTTTTTGCTCCTATTTCATGAGCTCAACCTTAAAGATCAAGACATTTTCTGTTTTTAAGTCACCTATCGTTGTCAGCTATGGGCCTGTGAAGCCCTTCGGAGTCTTGTGAGGAATACGATACAAATGACTTGATTTCACTTATACTGTAGATTGAACACCAATTTAGCTTTGGTTGGTAACTCAATGATTAAAGCCTCATACACACTTATCTGTAGCTGCTTATATGAATTTGTGAAGCTTTGTGAAATCTGTTATAAAATATAACATCTATAAGCATTTGAACATGTTAAAATGTTGATTTAAAAAAATTATTTTGCAATATTTAGGTCTGTTTGCCTGGGACATGATTTTACTCAAAGAACCTCTATTATTTTAGTCTATAGAGTTCATTTTATTATAGCCAAATCACTCACATAATATGCCCACTATGAGATTTTTTGCCTTAAAAAAAGATATATTATTATTTCATTTGATTTTTATTTTTTTAGAACAATCCAAACAAAAATAAGTCCAATCCAAACACTTTCTGTGCAACTGCTCCCTAATTTGTAACTCCCTCCTCTAACAGGGCATGCTTTCTTCTTGTCAGGGAACATCAGATCAGTTTTGCCTTCATTGTTTTTGCATCAGTTTTACGTACATTAAAATATGTCGCTCTCAAATGCTGCATACAACTACAGCAATTTCTCTTAAACTCCACCATAAACTTCCGCTTTGGGATCATAGCCACCTGTCAGTATACTTTTTACTGAAATGCGTCAATTATGGTCAATGCACGCCATGACTAATTGGGGTACAATGTATGTTAGGGTGTACAAAACTATCTGAGGAAATACGGTATGGCCATCACAGCCAACAGCCCGGCAGCAGACCCCCAAAGATGTGATGTGAAGAGCCTCACTCTGGATTGTGGGGAAATAGTTAAGTGGTCTAGTGAAGATGCAGAGTTGTACACATGAAAGCAGCATAGTGACAAAGTGGGAGGGGGAATCATGCAGTTCCTGCTAATTTTACCCCTCCTAACTACTACAGGTTATAAGACAGCGAGTCAATAAGGACGATTAGGAAATGGATTCAACGTTCACCTTTTCCTTTATCGCATCAACCTGGAAAGGAAATTCAGAGAGGCAACTTAAGGGAAAAAAAGCAAGTGGAATTCTCCCACAGTAGAAATTGACAGTGAGAAACAAGCTAAGAGGGGATTTGACATTAAGACAACAAAATAACACAGAGGGGATGCAGGTAATAATGCCACTTCTGATACAAATGCATACATGAGGCTGCTTTGGCATCCGTAGTTTCATTTAATTGCTGTATTCCTACAGCATTTGTGTGTGAATATTGATTATTTGAAGGACTTCCGAAGGTCTATGCTAATTTACAATCAGCATGCCAATGTGATTTTAGCATTTGCACTAGCAAGCTTTCCCAAATGAATGTGCTTATTTTTTTTGTTTTGTCTTTAGTAGTCAAGTCCAACTGGGGTGTCATTAAACACTTCAACGCACTTTCGGGCAGAGTCACATACACGTAAACTGCTTGCTGCACAAGCAACACAATACATTCATGGTGCTTTCATAATGTTGGTAACTTCTCAGAAAAAATAACAGGGATGTGATTTGACCAAAGTGAAATTATCTGAAAATTTAGCCGGGGGTCTGGGGGCAAGCCCCCCGGAGCTCATGGGTTTTCCGTGTTTTTAAGTACTTTCAATGCACTCACATGACAAAGAAATAGACAAAACAACAGCATAAATTTTCAATGTATATTGAACTATCCCATATAAAATGTCAGTTTTAGTCAACTCAAAATCAGTCACATTCAAAAACATTGGACTGCCTTTGCTTTTAAAAACTATCACTGAGAATATCATCATATCTAACTAATGTGATTACTAAGTTAACACATAAATAATGTTGAAGAGTTCAAATTTCATGAACAAATAATTGTATCATGACCAAATGAAAAGTAACTCATATTAGAGCATACCACAAATGTCTTTGTTATAGCAGAAGATGTTATCTGTCGGAGTCATGTGCATACACAATGAAATACAAAAAAAAAAAAATCAGATTTTTTTTTTTGGGGGGAGATAAAAAAAGCGGAATTCCGCGAATTAGCGGAAAAATCACATCCCTGAAATAAATAAAAAACGATGTTGGGAATTTGTAAACACACTGTGCCATTCAGCACATTACTCACTTTTCTTCCATTATAATGTTTTTATGATTGAGAAAGCCCAAAAAACATTAAATTTTGATTATTGATTATTTGCCCAGCCCTACTTAATACAATGTTGTTGTAATATTGCATAGACATTAGGGGTGTTTAAAAAAAATAAATTTGGCAATATATCGCGATATTACAGCAATTCGCGTATCGATTCAATATGCAGCCGAATCAATGTGTAAACATTCAATTCTGATGGAAGTATTCAACAAAACATATTTCTTAGGGTTCACACTTTAAGCATGGAAGAATGTTATATTAATGGAACATTAAGCGTTAATATTTTAGTTCAATACTGTTCAAACATGAAACAGATTGCAACCCGTTTTGTCAAATACAGTGGTTCACAGTTACAAGCCTGAATTACATTTTCATACAAATCTTAGAGTGTAAATCATGTACAAGTTTAGTGATTAATATTTTCTAAACATGAGGTTAAAAAAAAAATATATCGCAATAATTGACTTAAAGATTCGTATAGGGATTAATCGGTATGAAATCTAATCGTGACCTATGAATCCTGATGCAGATCGAATCACCAGGTAAATTCACAACCCTAATAGATATTTATTTTTCTATTCATGAACTCCGTTTGATTTCCAGCTAACATGAAAAGTGATTAAAACTGACACAAATCTCCTCTGGAGCACATTTGTATGGGAAAGTAGCTTGAGTGGACGAAAATCCAAGTGAGAAAGGATAACGCCAGTAACGGCACATGAAGGACATAAGGAAGGAAGATGAGCTTAAGGGGAGCAAGAATACACACACATCTGGCGCAGGCATAGGGAACTATGCTACACAGCCTGAAGCTAAACAGTATTTGCAAATAAAATGGTGGGGGTGCTGATGTCTTATCCCTGTTGGTTTAAAAAACAAAACAAAAAAAAGAATAAAAAAAAAAACCTCCAGCACGCATTGACTATCTAACTATTAATAACTAACATTCTTTTCCATTAATGTAGTTAGGTGTGAGTGTTTTCTTGTCTTATATTGTCATTAATACATCTATGGCTGTGTTCACACTCAGGGCATGATCCCGGGATTTTTCGTTAAATCCAATCTTTTTTTATGTGCTTTTCACATCACAAAAATAAATGTGACTCACCTTACTGAGGTACTCCCTCATGACCTGGATGAAGTATGGCATGGAGAAGTCCATGATATTGTGCCTCCAAGCAGTCTCCAGCACCACGTCAGGCCGCAAAAGGTCATAGCAGGTGAACAAGCAGGCAGCGAAACACTCCTTCTTGTCCTCCTCCAGGAACCATGCAAGAAGTTCCTCGGCCAGTTCAATGTCTTTGGATTCGGACGCATACTGCATGGCGTCCTGCACAAGAGTATATAACACATGCATGTTAATGGTTCAGCTGGTGCCAATGCGAAGCTGTGAGCAAAAATATATAGTTCATGTGAGTGTTGCCATAATGCACCTTGTAGAGCTTGTCTTTCTTGCAAAGCTCAACACTCTGTTTCCAGCGGTTGTTGCCCTTGAAAAGGTAGGCTGCGATCCTTCTGAACTCGATCAACTCATGCTTCTCTAGGCCTTGGGCCAGCGAGATGTTGTCAAAGTTGTCGTAAGCATCAATGGAAGTGCGTAGTGACTGTATATAAGCAAACAAGATAAGATTAAAACAAGTTTAACAAAGAGGGGAGGATTATGCTGTAATGACAGCTATGACAACAGGAAGTTGTTGTGACTTTCGACTCGTCCCCTTCGGGGGGAGCCACTGCGAGTCAGTCAGGTAGTACAAAATACATAAAAGGGAAATAAACAGGCAAATAACATTTAATATAAAAATAAAGAACAATAACAATGCAAAGTTAGAGTGCAAAACAATTCTTTCAGTCAGAGAAACGTCATACCGCATAGTCTTCCTCGATGATGAAGAGGTTGTTGAGAGATTCATTGACTGACTTGTTATTGTGATTCTGGACAGACCTCAAATATGGTTTAACCAGGGGTACCTGCTTCACCTGAACAATGAATCACAAATGAAATAATAATTATTATTTTTATTTTTTTTTATCAGGAGAGCTCAGTATTGTTCATTCGATTTGACATCATCATTGCTCTCCTTTAAAAAAAAAAAAAAATTGTTTTTTTCTTTTAAATATATATACATATATATACATATACACAGATATATATATATATATATTTTTTTGTATGTGGGTGAGCATGTGCATGTGCGTGCGTGCGTGTATTCATCAGTTCACCTAAAGCCCATTAAAAAAAAATCCCATACTAATAATATAATATAATAATAAATTGCCAAATGCAGAAACATCAATGTAAGTTATCACGAAATTAATTAATGACTTGACAAAAAAAGAGCATCTTTAATGGAGAAATGTCTGTGTGATGCTTTTTACTATTTTCAATGTTAATATTTATAAGCAGTTATGCTTTTATATATAAAAAAAATAGCGGCATGAAAAGAGGAAGCCACTCACTTTGCTGAAAAAATTGACAGCACGTGAGTGGTCCAGTCTTGGGGAGAGAACGATGAGTAGGTCATTTAATAATAAAGGTTTGAACTCCAGGTAAAAGTGGACGGCTTTGTAGTACAGTTCCACATTGGCCACCTAGAGTGAAATGGAAAAGATGGTAGAGGTTTACGCACTTCTTTTACAATAAACAAGTTTGTTTCATGCATGAGCCCCACCTTGGTGACAATGTCTTTGAATTGGCCTTCTTTCCAGGCATCAGAAGGATGGTTCATCATGGTGATGATGGCATTGTCATATTCCTCATATTTATCATAGAGGAACACCAGCTCTGCCCAGAGGTGGGCCTGCTCAGCTGCCCTGAGGACCTTAAATTCACATTTATAAATGTTATTGGACCGTACATTAATAGGCATCGCACCATCACATACAGAAAGACTAACGCATCCCCCATCAAGAACATTTCTTTAATTTTTGGTAAATGTTGTTAATAAATGATGTGCCGATTCCCTGGTTCTACCTTTGGAATGTTCACACGGGACCAAAAGAGCTCCAGGTGCTCCCTCATTTTCTGGGGTTTGAATTTGGAGTAGAGAATGGCCAGCTCTGTGAACATTCCCATGTGAGCCCGCTCAAGTCCCAAAGCAGCCTCCAGCATGGTGATCAACTCCTCAAAGTAGCCGCGGTCCTGAAGAAATTTAGACAGAAACCCCACTCAAACCTTTTAACTTTATTATCAAGGCTTGGTCTATTTATTTAGCTCTTCAATGTTTACATTTAGTACAAAATTGTATGTAAAAAGGATTGTCATGCTTTGTACCTGATAGTAGTTGATGAGTTCCTCCAGCTCATCGGCATGCACAACAATATGCAGGCCGCACATCTGGGCAAGCCTGAACTCTTTCCCATCGACACACGCAAAACACACCTGCAAGTGAGAGAGAATGGACTCAAACAATGGAGAACCATGTTTGCTTTCACTTTAATAATGGATAAAGGCTCAAATCAGATAAGCAGTGAATTTGATTAAAAACTAATCTGCCATTTCTCACCTCTTTCCAGGTGCGTGTACTGTTGGCCTTGCGAGCTCCGTCCACAGCTGCCTGGTACTCTCCCAAGTGCACCAGAGTGGAAGCCAGGCGACCAAAATTAGATACGTTGTTGTAAAGTAGTTTGGCTGCCTCGTACATCTTATCGTCATAGCAACGGTCCCCCACCTAAAGGAAAGGGAAGAAAAAAGAGAATAAATGGAAAACAAATGGCATATTTTGACTGATCCCAGAACTTACTTGTTGGATGTGGGCATTATTGGGTCCATTGATGAACTCTTCCAGCTCGGCAAGGCGGTTGGTCTTTGCCAGAGCAAAGATTAACTCGGTTTCAACATAGGATTCGCGGGCCTTCTTTCGGGCCATCTGCAGAAACTTAACAAGGTCCTCCCAGTTTCCTACACAGTACAGCACATCACTTTTATTTGACCAAAGTTCTGTTAAAATGATTTTGTGTTTGAAATTCACACATTCTTTCAAAAGTTCAAACAAGCAACTATGATTTTAGTGTTGGTCTTACCACTCTGAGCTGCAGCTTGTCCCACCTCCATGTAAGCAGAGGGGTCATCAGCCTTGATGTAGGAGTCAATAGCTTCTTTGACCAGACCCTTTTGAAGCTGGGCCTTTGCCAGCTGACTCCATACTGGAGGCTCATTGCAGCGCTCGGCAAACTCATAGGCTCGGTCCAAGTTACCAATGTGCTCAATAAGAACCTAAATATAATAGGACAATATTCCAATACAATGTACAGGTGAATAAAATTATCAAGCTGAAGCAAATAAAGCATAAAAGTCACTCACCTGCACAGCAGATGTGTTGACATCAAATTTCCTAAAAATAGCAAAGGCCTCCTCAAACAGCTCATTGCTTATGGCAATGTTTGCAATATCTGGAGCATCATAGTTGTCCAGACGGTTAATGTACTCCATGACCCGAGTCCGATCGGCTTTGATCGCTGTCAGGATGAGTAGATTCTGGAGGTTTCTAAAATATGAACAAGCAAAGAAGATTTCAGAGATTTTTTTTTTTTTTTAGCTTGGTAAAAATTAAAATAAAATCTCATTATACCTGTGCTCGCTGAAGACGGAGTTATCCAAGACAATTTTCTCCAGAAGCTCAATGAGCTCATTGGGAAGGTCAGCGGTCATAAAAGCTTTCACTGAAACAGACACCTCCTCTGGATCTTGGGTCTCCGTCAGGGCAGTCTGGACAACCTGCATCACAGTAGGACATCAGGCTTCAAGCACAATGTTGCAACATTCAATGAAAACTATAAGATGGACCCTGTTAAAAAGTGTTGTACACCTGAGCAAACAGTAAACTTGTTTACTAGATCAGCTTTGATTTTGTACTATTTTACACAAATGACAATAAGATGTGAGACCTGATCAATGAGTGGTCTTCTGTAGTTGTTGGTCTCCAGAAGCACACTTGCCCACAGCTCAGGGTTCTTGCGGCGCACAAGGTAGCGTGACAGACTCTTGAAGAGCGAGTTCTCATTACACACCTAAAACATTTAACACAAATAGGGTAAAAAATAAACAATTATATGGATCCAGGTAATACTTTTGGCCTTCAATGACAACAACTCACGTGAATTAGTTCCTGGTCGCACTGCCCTCTCTCATAGGCCACACAGGCCAGGTGGGGATCTCTTTTCTCACAGTATTTGCCCACTACACGGCTGTCATAAAAGGGGTTCTCCCTCAGGAAGCGCTCGGGGTTATTGTTGCTGTCTATGTAAATCTTAGCCAGGGCATTGTGGGTAGCAGGCTCCTCACAGCCTTCGTGAATACGAGCCTCCAACCAAGGGAGAAGAAGCTTCAGTCTGTTTGTAAACAGAAAGCGGGGTTTTCAACATTGAGAGAAGGGTTTGGCCAAGGCTAAGTTTCATATTAAAAAAAAAAATCTCACAGCACACCACCCCAAAAAAATGTCACGAAACGTACAGTACGCTCAAATAAGATCGACCTCCTCTCAATATGGTCACTAATTACATGTTTAAAGTAAAAAGAAGATATCTGGGTCTGTTTAGTTAAACACACAGCTGTTATTTTGTTATACGTATGGCAACGGGCTTCAGTGATCTCATAGAAGATACTGTACATTTTTCTGCCTCTAACTATATGTCATTGGCATAGATAGATAAACATTGTTTGTAGGAAAATAATTTTTTTTCAGACCAATTCAATAAAATGTAATAATTTCCTGCAGCACATCTTATGATCTCTCGCAGCACACCTGTGTGCCATGTAACAGTGGCTGGGAAGCAGTTAGAGACATATTGTTCTTTCAATACATGTCACTTTGCTCCTTCTCTTACCGATTTCTCTTCTCCACTTCAGCAACTAGTTCATCTGTGGAAAACTGCCCTCTTACGACCATGATCAGGTTTTTGATCACATCCTCGGCACAATCGACATCCAGCAAACCTCCAATGACCACTGGGAGACGACTTGGGTTTACCTGCAGTAAATCAGAAATGTGTGAAGTCCGATTTTGGTCACAAAGAACGTAAATGATGACTCGTAAACTCAGAGCAGCATTGCACCTTCTGCACGTAAATCTCAATGTATTTCTGCAGACTGTTGCGGTACAAGTACAGGACCAGATCGTGGACAAAATCAAATCGGTCACACACAATGATCAATGGCAGTTGATCGGTCAACTTGGCTTCCTGCAGAGAACAAAATAGACTTTAATGTATATAGCAAGAAAGGTCTTTAATGTCCCAAGTGTTATTTCCATATCCCATATTTGACCTTGAGGAAGTTCTTCACACGTTCAGGGTCATAGCAGTTACTCTCTCTGCAGATTCTTTCCACCTCTTTGATTTGGCCTGTCTTGCAGGCAGCCTGAATGTATTTGAAGTGAACCTCTGGGTCCTGGCTGAAGTTGACAATGGAACCCAAGAAGTAGAACAAACCTGAAAGACAAAACCATGTGAAAGGATGACACAAACAGATCTCTCCAAAACTAACTCTCGCAGTGTACCTTCAAAGCTCTTGAAAGACTCAAAAAGTTCAGTGAGGCTCTGAGTGCTGAGTTGCTCATGGTACTTGGAGGCAACCTGAACGCAAATTTGCAGGTTCTGGCGGATGTTAGCAGAGAGCATGGCCCGAAGACATTCCAAAGAGTCCTCCACTGATAGGGAGCCAAAAAAATTGACTAACCACTATAAGGGCACAAATAAGTGACAATTGGTATTTTGTAACATATTCGGTCAGTACCAAGCATTTTTATTAGGCAGCATACCTCTGGGTTGAGGAGGTGTGTGTGCACCACAGCCCGCTTAATGTCATATAGATCAGTATAATGTTCCAGCGCCCTCTGCAGGAGACCAGCCTTCTCACACAGCTGTGCCACATGGGCACGGTCATAATGAGTGAACATCTGGTTGCCCAGAATAGCATCTGCTACCTGCAAAAATCACCAAAGGACTTTAGACACTTCACACTTTTTATTGTTCACATAACTGACCATTTCTGATGACAAAATTGAATGCTTTGGAAATATGATTGAATTCTAAGTGGTAGGTCATTCAGTGACACGTTAATTACAGCTACTAGACATGAACATTTTCTTCTCATGTATTTATGTACCTGCGGCGCATGGACCAAATTCATTTCCAGCAGACGTGTCTGCAATGGTCCTTCCATGGGCCTGTTGTTCTTCAGTGCATCCAACAAAAAGGACGTGCATTGCTGGATCAGGTTGTATTCCATGAAAACATCTACAATCTAGACACAAAAGGAATAACTTAACATTTAATAACAACATAATTTGACAATTTTCATGAACTCAATTATGCCCTTTTATTCAATATTTACTGTTTTTACAGGACAAAAAGGCAGGCTATCAATACTGGCTGGCTGTATTGTGGTTTGATTTGTTTGTACCTGTGTAATGTCAGCAAGAGGCTCTTCATCCTGCACCAACATCTGGGAGAACTGAAGTCCTTGTTCAGGGCTGATCCGCATTACATTCCGCAACAAGAAGATCCAGTCTGGAGTATAACCCACCTTATACAGGAAAAATTGAGTATTATTTTATGAGAGTCAAACTAAATTTTGGTAATGTAATTTAAAAAAATGGTTGGGGGAAAAAAATGGATGGAACTAGCCCCATGCATTCAATGATGATTGTATTCGTTCAAAGAAAGACTTTATTTCTAAAATTATATATATGGTAAGGAAGAACATGAAATTAGACACAAAAACAAACCTTTTTGGCATACAGTACTATCTTCTGGAACTGGCCAGTCTCAGCAAAGCATTGAATGACTTTGTTGGGAACGTTTGCTCTCAGGTACACACTGAGAGCGAGTGTGGGATCCACCGACTTCACCAGGTCGCCAAGCTCCTCTGAGCACTCCAGCTGTAAGCAAAGCAGGACAGATAAATCTGTCAAGAGAGCGCTAAAAGCCTATTCTGGCAGACAAAAGGACTGCCTGCTATAAAACCACCCAGTGAGCACAGACCTTGTCTTCTTTCAGCCATTTCTCTAACAGCTGTTTGCGGCCCTGCTGGAGGACCGGCCTACACAACTCTAGAGATTCAAACTTATTGAGCTGGCCTTGATCCAGTAAGATACCAAAATACTGAAGCAATGGTGACCGCTGGCCTGGTTGAGCAGGAACACTCTGGAACCTGCGGATAGTGTCTGGTGTTCGCAGTATACCCTGGTGAAAGACAGACAGAGGGGTGACTACAATAATTAAATCACAATGCAGTGTCTTTATTAAAATTGAGGGGCGATGTTGGCAAGGATGAATGTTGTGATGTCAGAGGTGCAATTAACTCATTCACTGCCATTGACAACTATAGACGTCAAAAATTCATTTAAACAATTTTTATTAGTTTAACAATTTTTTTCCCATTTTTGTTAACAAGAGTATGAAAACCTAGATTTTTTTTGTACATTTAGAACAGTTGTAAAATTTGTGATTAATCGTGAGTAAGTCATGCGATTAATTACGAGTACAAATTTTAATCGCCTGATGCTCTTAATTTTTAATCTTTTCTTTTTAATTTTTTTAATAATTTTTATTTTTTAAGAAAAATTATTACAAATTAGGGGCGTCGGCAATTACAATTTTTAAACGTAATCAATCGCATGACTTCACTCGTTAACTCCTAATTTAAACATTTTTAAATAAAAAAAAAAAATGTTTTTTTTAAAGAAAAAAATATTAAAAATTAGGAGCGTCGGACGATTACAATTTTTAAATGTAATTAATCGCATGACTTCACTAGTTAACTCACGATTAATCAGTTCTAATACCCCCCCAAAAAATCTAGGTTTGCATGCTTTTGTTAACAAAAGTGTGTTGGGGGGGGGGGGGGGGGGCATTAAAACTAATAGAAATAGTTCAAATTATTTTTTTACGTCTATAGCCGTCAATGGCAGTGAATTAGTTCACGGAACTATGATTTTGTCTGAGAGAAAAAATAAAAAATAAAGCAGCATTTGACCGTACCTTGGGTGCATTGGCTGCCACTTTGGCAGCATCTGAGTAATTCCCTGCAGCAAAGAGGGTGTTAAACTTGCGGGCAAACAACTCCTCAGCACCGGCAAGGTTATTGCGGACAGCCATGCGGAGAGCCAGGTCGGGGTTCTGGAGCACATTGGTGATGTAGGGAATAATGTTCTCCTCTTCTACACACACTGATAACACCTGGGAAAATACATTTTGCACTTTTGAGTTGCATATTTCATCCAACATTGTTTCCAAACATTTTAATCTGTTTGACATATTCCTAATTTACACCAACACTTTGAATTCTTGCATGCTGTGTCACGTTTTGTGTGTGCAATACACTAAGCTTTACATGGTGGAGGTGCAGGTGAGGTTTAAGAGCAATAACAGGATTAAACTAAAGTCTGCCTGGACAAGATGAGCTCTGTTGCTGTTCCCGTCTCCTTAAAAGTGCTGCTATACCATGGTGCATTTGCAAATATTTCTTCCTATCGATACATTTTCCTATGCCTATTAGGGGAATGGGTTCTGCCTATCCCAGAAATCTGTGGGAGAAAGGTATACTATCGTCTGAATAGGTACCCAGTCAATCATAACACTCATATAGACAACCATTCTCATAACTTCACAAGCACTTAAATGTGAATAAAGGTTATGCAAAATTATTATTATTTTTTTTAATACCTGTCCTTTCCTGTTGACCCCAATGATACCAGCAGTTGGCTCATGAGGCGCAGTGACAAAAATGGTTTCCCCACTAATCCTGTTCATGTAGATACAGGTCCCAGTTTCCAAGTCGTACAGGTGGATGTAGCCATATTTGGTGATGAGAAAGACAACATCTTGCTTGGAGCTTATCTAAAAATACAAACGATAGAAAACACACACACACAAAAACAGAATACAAAAAACATTACAACATATTGAAAAAAATACGAATCTGCAGGTAATATGCAGGGGTCCACTATTTACAAACATAAAATCCTACTTATCAAGTGTTAAAAAATGTTAAGACTTTTGAAAGATTGATGTAAGACGTTTCAATGCCAAATAAGGCCTTGTTAGATTCATGGAGTTGATGCCTTTTACACAAGACTTTTTAAGGACCCTGATTAACACAACATAAACAGGTTTAGGTTATTATATTTCTTACCTGCATGGCAACAGGGAAGTCATTCTGGGCTTCTGGAGGGAAAAATACATCAACAGCCTTCTTTGGAAATGGCTGGTTCCCGGTTGGTGGAGTGCCGACTTCAATTATATGGAGCTAAAAAGGCCATTAAAAAAATGCATCAATGCATTTTAATTGCAATAAGAACATAATTTTTAAAAATTAAAGTG
The DNA here is from genome assembly GCF_051991255.1 of Vanacampus margaritifer. Classification (NCBI taxonomy): domain Eukaryota; kingdom Metazoa; phylum Chordata; class Actinopteri; order Syngnathiformes; family Syngnathidae; genus Vanacampus; species Vanacampus margaritifer. Next base: position 18,052,199 of record NC_135436.1, read on the forward strand.
ACGCGTCAATCAAGTGCATGCGTGTGATCTTACTTTTCCGCCTGCCTGTCCTCGCACAGCAAAGCAGAACAGAGTTGACTCCTCTGTGTTGTCTTCCATCTTGAATTGTGCAAAACCGGCAGCATGACCTTCAATGGGCTGAGAAACCTTCCTGTCCACCGAGTACAACTGCATTGCTCCAACAACACGATTTTGCTGGAGAACATAAAGCAAAAAAATTTAAAAATGTACACAGTGCACAACTTTACTGAACTAATCTTGGAGAACATCATGCAGCTGGGTTAGCACAACATTGAACACTGAATAATTACTCCTGCCATTTGTATTACATATTAAAAAATACATACTGATATACAGATGGACAAAAGACTGGTTTGTAGAAAAGCTGCAGATCACACATTTGGTACCTGTGCTGAAATGCCGATTAGCAGTAACCATTTCTGTTTGGCGTCAGTGCGATAGTTGATGATCTGGCAGCCCGCCAGGCTGGAATGGCGGTCAAAGACTTTGATTGGCTGCGAGTCGCCCTCCATGCTCCAATGGTAGACTGCGTTGTCTGTGACCAGGGCAACGGTGTTGAGGGAGATCCACTTCCAGAAGGTCACGTCATCTGTCATTGTGTGAGCCTTCATCTTGCTCTTCATTTCAATATTGAAGATCTGCAGGGTCTTGGCCGCTGAAAGTATTAGTCAAGGTTAACATTCGTCGATTTTTATTTTACACAACACACTTGCGATAAAAATAACAATTTTTTTTAAATATGAAATGGAGTAATCTAGGCTACCACACATCACCCACAGCAGACAATGGGGGGAGGAGGGGACAAATACCATTTGGTAAAACCAAATTCCAGTTGTTAGAGTGGGTAGTCGGGGTTGGCTTTCAGTGACAAGAAAGCACCGTACAACAAGGCAGTGTCAAATCAAGAGGCAAGACCAACAAAAGAGCAACCACATTGTGGTACATCTGCATTCAGTGCATTGACGTGTGCACATTCAAGGCTGAATATGCAAACCCCTGGTATAATGTGGACAAACCCACAATTTATGGCTTAAGAGACATCCGCAATCTGTGTTCAGACTGACAAAGCACTGCATATTTCTAGGTCTCAATACAGTTATTTTCATTGGTGTTGCTGTATTTGCCTTGTTGGGCGCATACCTTGGACATGGACATTTATTTTGTTTTCTCTGTGGTCAAACCAATAAGGTGGTACCATTCTACTATAGTGAAATTGCCCGACAATATAAGAAGTATTAAATAGGAAGACGCTGGTCTGATCCAGATCTATTAATAGATTATTGTGGCAAGCACTTTTGGGTAATTAATGGCATTATAGTATTTTAACGTGCATAGCTTTTAGCTAGCTTTCTTATAAACAATGGTAATACATAGACCAATTGCGTGCATTGTAACGCCTGCTACATGACATAACGGTGCCAATGAAATTGTTCAACATTCAGAGCAGCTTTGCTAGCGGAGCAAGATGGTGCGTGTGAAACAAACAAGCAGTGAGGAAAAAGCAACTTCAATATAAACCTAATTTTGTAGTTTTCTCCAATATTTACCCAGTCAGTCTTTTAGCATCTATATGAAAGCACCTTCAGGCCGCCTTGTTTAAAAGCATTATGCATTTTATGTTATTCACTGTAGCTTTCTTTAAGCAAACTTTATTTTTTATTTTATTTTTTAAAACAGTGCTTTTCTGTCTGAAATATGTCTCCTTGCTTCAATTACAAATACACCTGTTGAGCTTCTAGATTTTTTTTTTAATTCCAATGGTTTGTCATTTTGTTTGTCAGATCAACTAAGACGCCCCATTTAAAACAAGCTCTGTGGCTTACCATTTGAGAGAAATAACACAAATGAGAATGAAATTCTAAAATGAGGGATGTTAGACCTGGTTAAGTCTGAATGCAGATTTGCAAAAGGAGACTACAAAGCACACAGACAGATGTAATGATGGGAAGGTTACTGGACAGATGCACTAACACCTTCAGAAATATCATCTGCAGTGTTCTTTACGGCCACAAAATATACGGTATGCTGCATAGGCCCAACCAAATCACCAGTGATTTGTATCGTGCGCAGCATCGGAATAAATCATCAGAACTGGAGGGTATAGTGTGTGTTTGGGGTGGGGGTCACAAAATCATGTTATACTGGCATTCCACTGCTGGACAGTGGAATGCCCAGAAAGCAGTGAAAGGGTCTTTGATGGGGAAGTCAAGTCAGAAACTTTCTTTACAATAACATATAAGTGCTAGTCTAAAAATTGTATCCTGATGTTAATATTGCATTTGTGGAGTATGAATTAATCAGGGGAGAAAAAAACCCCATCTGTTTTTATCCACCTTGGGTGGCTGCTACTGTGCCTTGTGCTGACACTTGCTGTTGACTGAAAATGACGTCACAGAGCCTTTGAACTCAGTTAACAGCCGTCACAGCTCACGTGTTTTCTGGGTTTGGGCAAGTGACATTTGCAATTTTATTTCAATCCATATTGAAATTTATGTAACGTCCTCATGGAAACGTTTTAGTACTTATGTGCTTAATAAACATTTAAATATATTAACACAAATATTAGTTTTCAAAAAATCTTGTCATATACTGTAGTTGTAGTATAGTATTAGTACTTGTGTATGAAAATTATATGGTAGCAGTAGCCGTAGTACTATTTTAACAACATTCTTGATGAAATAGAAGACAGAGTAGAAAACATTTATATCTAGAAAATGGCCTTTCACCTGGAAACTGACAAATATAAAAACAATTAAAAATATTTTAATTCTGAATATCAAATTTTTCAGGAAACACCCTTTTTATCGTTTGGCAAATCAAATGAAAAAATGAAAAATGAAACACTGAATTTCATGTACGCTACATATTCTATATGTATGTGTGTTGTCGATTACAAGTGCTACTTATTTGAATCAAATTCTAAGTCTGTATGTGTTATAATAGTAATGAAAAAATATTTTTAATTAAAAAAAAAAATACACAAAAAATCCCATCCGACACTCTTACTTATATGATGCCAGGCTTGTCTTTTCAATTCAAGCATTCATTACAACTATGCCCAGTATTGTGCATTCGTGTCAAGACAAGTGCATACAGGAATACACTTTGACAACTCATGATTGGTAAAATTCAACTCACCGTCTGCAAACATAAGAAAGCATTCAGGAAATGAAAAAAGAGCAAAAGCAAAAATAGACAAAGCATTCATGACAGCATGACTTTATCTCACCATCACTTTTACTGAATAGAAACATACTGTAAATTCACAATGATAAAACTACACATAAATTACACTATTTTACATGTCTGGACAAACAAATGAGGTGGCCTACATGTGAACATCAAAATGGCCAAAGACAGGATAAATTACACCAATAACCCATGTGTACAGCAAAAATCTTTCAAGTAACTCTGTAACTACTTTGGTTTGCATTTGTAGTCAAATTTATCACAATCGTCTATAAAATAATGCACCATTAGGGGTGCCATTTACTTACCTTTAAGGGCAATAACTTTGCTAGCAGGGTTCATGATGGCGCTGTCTGCTGAGATTGGCCTGCGGATGGGGTTGTTGGGATCGGCCATGTCAATAATGACAACCTGAGCCTGCTCACCCACTTTCTCTCTTATACAGATGAACTTATCCGACTCCATTGTCAGAGTGCTGAACCCAATGTTAGCTGGGTTGATGCCCAAGTTCTGGAGCTGGAATGTGAAGACAGTTTGTCTTAGTACAATATAAACAACAAAACCCCATCAGAGACAGAAGTTATTTCAGTCAGTAAAAGACAGAAATAACTCGTTCAAGATTGAGCAGCGTTCAGTTTTTTTAAGAACACATTCTCATTTCATGTGTGTTTGCTTCAATTTCACCAAAACCCTGACCGAATATCATATTATCGAGAACATCATCTTGGAGTGTGCAACTGTTCATGGTTGGTACATGAGTTGATTGGACAGCAACATCAACTTTTTAATAATAATACTGGTGAAATTATGATGCATGCCAGCAGTCCACAGTATGTCCAGTCGAATCCATCGTAGTAATTTGCAATCATGCATTTCTACTTAAGGGGTATAATTTTTTGCAAAATACGCATGGCTCAATTTATCAGCACACTGAGGGTTGTGTGTGTGTGTAGGGTAATTTTTTTAAAACACGTTATTCGACAAAACGTTACATTGGGAAAGGCCTCTCAATTTGTGCGCACAACCGCACTGTAGCCAAACCAATCACACAAGTAATATATCACTTGTGTGATGAGTCAAGCAAGAGGCTGCGAAGCCATGTTCATTCAGCTGCTTACTGACTGAAGCCTCAGTTGTAAGCTTGACTCATCTCCACTGTCATATGAGGCAGTGTGAGATTTTGACATCTAAACTTCCATCCAAATATCTAACGTGAACAAAGATGACTAAACGCGTCTATTTTATTCAAATTGCGTGCTGTAATGAAGCGACTCTTTTACTGAAGCTGATTAGATGACGTGACTGCTAGCATCCCTCACGAACATTGATGGCTGCACGAGCCATCAATAAAAAAAAAATAAAGACGTAAGCATGCCAAAATCATACTAAGACCACGGAAGCCAAATTGCTTAGTAAAATGACTTGTCAATTTCGCTGGTGTCAAAATGTGAATTGTGCTGCGCGGTGTCATCGGTGAAATGAATGAGATGCTATCTTGAAGGCTATTCGTTAGCAGATGCTAACGGGGGAGGGGAGGTCATTCATTTGCTGCGGGTATTGACGTTAGCTCAGCTAGCGAGCTGTCATAATAACTCCGTTGTGAGGAACTCGATATATTAATAACAGTCGCGCGTTTCGCGTAACTATTAAATGTGCCTACATACCTGAAGGTGCTCCTGGAAGCGGATAGGCAGGATTTGAGACATGGCGTTTTCCTCGGTGTTCTCCAGAGTGCTGAAATGTTGGCCGCCGTGCTAGCTAGCAGAGCAGCAGCACCGCGCTAGCTTACGACCTCCTTACGCTACGTGTAGGTCGGAGCGAGTCCGTGGAGACAAAACACGATAAAATTGCACTGCTCCTTAAAAGTGCCACCCAAACGTTGCGACTGTAAAGATGCTCAATGGCTCGGAGTCTAGTTTCTGCGCTCCGCGTTGCAAGATGGAAAGCGGCTGTGGTTACGGCTGATCTCCTGTCCAAAATCCGCAATGGCGGCGGAAACGGTTTTGAGTGGCTTCCCGATCCGGAAGCATCAGTCCGTTCTGGAAGGACACTGGCTGCAGACCCGAGATGATATTGGCTATTTTTTCCCCCACCTTTCGTTCTTTTAATTACATTACGCACAAATATTTGTCACAGGTTCCTGTTTCTACATTTTGTGTGTATCCTACTATTGATGACAGTGTCAGTAGTCCTCAGAGTTAAGGTCGATTTAATTTGAATCTCAAATTCTACAAAATATTCTGGTTACAATTACACCAAAAGGCATGCAAATCTATTGGGTTCTAACTATCAATATACATGAAAACTTCTGATCAGAGAGCATACTAAAAATTTGCTCCATAAATGTTTTTGCTTCATCTTGTGATGCCGCCACAAAAATGGATTTCAAACGGCAAGCATGAAACGTGATCAACAGAAACAGAAATGGACTGGTTGCTCAACATATAGTCAAGTCATGCAAATTTACAAAACGGATGCAAATGTAAATGCACATAATCAAAACATTTTAGGAAGCAAAAAGACTCCAGACAAATGCATTTCAAGAAGCAGCTGTATTCGACTATAAAGGCATTTCTAATCCAGTGTCTCTAAGCCGTTTTTATAGTTCAGTGTAAAAAGCCTAGATTCTATTAGAAAAAGCCATAAACCCAAAATAACATCTCATAAGAAAACAATCATCAAAAAGAAAACCAAAATCCCCATTCACCAGTCATTTTAATTAAAATAGAAAAAACTGTTCATTTTCGCTTTCCCTCAAAACAAATAGATTTATCCTTATATATATATATTCATATATATTTATATTTATTCTCAAGGCAGTTGGTCATGGCCAAATTAATTGACCTATTCATGGCCATGTTTATATATATATAAAAAAAAGTAGAAAATATAGCTAAGAATTGAAAATAACCAGCAGTAATAGTTTAGGACCACTGCACTAGCCAACAACAAATATTTCATTTAGACTGTGGGGGGGGGGTTGGGAGGTCAAGGCAGTGTGGCACATGCTCACACTTGACTCTGGAACAAGTGCAATGCAAAGAGAATACATTTCTCACACGTCATAAAACAACACTCATTCACAGCATTCCGGTTGTCCATTGGCATCCATTTGCTCGTTTCTTCTTCCTGCAGCAGTGAAGGCTTTGTGTTGTGCCGGGAGATGTAAATCCATATGGTGGAAAGACACTGCAGAAGTCAGGGAGTTCAGTTCTCTGCTCTCTTCCTAATTGATTTTTTGTCTTCCAATTAGCATTAAGGGAAATAAACTACCAGTTGGAAGTGGTTATGGCCATTTTTGAGGTTTTGCTGAGAGAAAGCAGAGTAGTAAAATCCCAACATTCCAGCATCTTGCTATTACAGTAAAAACGTGGCAAATACCTTATCCCTGAATACTGCTTTATCAGTAAATGTGTCTAAAGACGCAAGTAGCGGAAAGACTACCGGTATGAAGATTAACAATGACGACAAAATCTGTACTGTGGCTGCAGCTGTGAACTCTCAACTGATTCTCATCGAGGACATATTGGAATAGGACACATTAACGGGGGATAGACAAGATCACAATAGAGGTGCGTGATCTTTGAACAAGTTGGATGGTGGCCTGAGGAGGCTCCCTGGGTTACCATTTATATAAAGAGTATCTAGGCATGGTGACATCATGAAAGCAATGCTTGTGGGAGACAGAAAAAAAGAAAATGAGAAATCCCTGGGCTACGTTAGAGGATGCAGTGGAGCAAAGGTCCCAGCAAGCCTCCATCGATCACATCCCTCTGCTACACCAGGCCTGCGCCAAAACTATGTGCTTCTTTTTTGCAGCTCCTGAATAAAGGCTGTGAGGTAGAAGAGGGAAAAACAATAAGGGCCAACATTTTGGTAAGATGTACATTCCTTATTTAAACCGATAATTGTCTGCTAGGTTGCCCACTAACGCTGTACTTCAAATAGTCACCCCCTCTAACTTTGTAGTTGTAATTACTTTGGCAAAAGTGGCAACCGCAATGGTGAAATTGTTGAAATTCAGATTCGTATGAGTGATATATTCCTTTTGCCAATCCGATGATCAGTAATCATTAATCGGAACCTTGTATTCTGATTAGAATAAAACTGAATGACCAAACTGAATGAAAATGTTCCACATGAACACCTCAATCGGAGTAAAAAAGCTCATTCCAAATGGAATTTCATCCGGATACAGCGGTGGTATGTTCCTTTTGCCGATCCATACAAACGTCATGTAAACAGTTCTACCAGAACAGCAAGGCTGCCTCCTAACCAAACACCCTACCACTAATTAGATTCCTGGCATTCTGACTCAGAAAAAAACCTCTAATACACATTTTTCACCACAATGAGGGCTCACCTCTGATGATCTCCTCCTTTACTTTTTGAAGTTCTTTCCGCACCTCCTCAAGTATTTCCTTCAGAAAAATTAAGAGTTAAGAGTCACAGATGAATCTTTGGAGTGCATTGATATAGCAAAAGCAATTGAGGCAGAAAGAGAGGGAGGGAGTAAGAGATGTTGTTTGGTTGGTTGGGCTGGGGGTGTTACAGAGAGAGACAAAGAGAGAGAACAATGCTCCCAAATCAAGTTACCTGTTTCATTTTTTCTAAATCTGAGTCTTCTAATCCACTTGTGCCATTACTGTTGTTTGCAGACTTCACCCTGTGCAATGACAGAAAACAAATACAAATTGTATTTTTGCGTGTTTAGAGAAAAAGATGCACTAAAAGGAGTTTTGGGGGAACGTCACCATGGTGCTGCCAAAACGAGTGGTACTATTTATTACAAGTTGCAGATAGTCGCTGTCCTGTAAAAAACACGTGTCCATTTTTGTTTGTTTCTGGGATGTTTGCATTGTTTCATCCCATAAACATAAAATGTAAAAAAGGACAAAAATGGACATACGTTTTTCTCACAGGACAGCGACGATATATACTGTACACACCCACGTGTTGGTCAAGATTGACCTCATTTTAGATCACTTTTACATTTGTAAATCTTTCAAATAATCATTGAAACCACAAAGTTGGCAATTTATATTTGTTTAAGGTACTCTACGTGTACTCACGGTAAAACCGTGGCAACCGTTAAGGTGGCAGTAATTTAACCAAAAGGGGGCAGCACTGCCCAAAAAGTTCAAACATCAAATACAATAAATACATCCTGCAATAGACGTTAAATATCAGCGCAAACACAAAGTGCATTCTTGTGTGCCCTATCAGCTGCAAGCAGGGTTGCCCAGTAGGCAGAAAAAAGAAACGGCAAGCAGAGTGAAGGTCACAGTGGTATGTATACCTGGAACTTTGGGACAATGAGGCGGAGTCCATGCTCTTGGGAATGGAGTTATTCCTGTTAGTGAAACATACACACTCTCCTCTTAGAATGGAAATGGTTGACATTCACTTACTAGCGCACACTCAGACAATGGTGCAAAAAGCATGCACATATTTGTGAAGTGGCATGCACAGTGATGGAGGACAACACTTAGGGGTGAGTTCAAACACACACAATGCTTCAGTGAAACTGATTGATAATGACAGCCTGGTAACACATGGGCCACTAATTACCTGGTCATTGTGGAGGATGATTTCTCCCAAGGTCTTCTCATGATCTCTGACAAAGATAAGTATGAAATTATGAACATTGCATTTTTTTATGAACAGAGGCAATAGGTTACAAATATTGGTTTCTCACCACTTTGACCTTGAGGCTCGGAATCCTCCTGTGTAGAAAACAAACAAACAAAAACACCTGCTTAGAGGGTGTCATCCTGCAGCGGAGTTTTGTGCCCAGAATCAGATCGTATCAGAGTCAATTTTTGGGGGGAGGGTGGCACTTCTTTGTTGTCTTGATTTAATTAGTAACCAAGCAGATACGTACATTGTCGTGTGTCTTCGTAGGTACTTTCTCTCCAGTGTCAGCTGCTTTTCTCCTGATGTAACAAGGAATTCAGTTTTTAAGTCAAAACTCCGTTTACTGTATGCTTCGAGTTATTCACATTATTGTTGTAATTAAAGAACAATTATGACCATAAAATGCTCAAATTATATGTAATAAGTAACAGGAATACATTATTCTAGGGCACATGGAAATATGCAATTTCTTGTGTTATTGCATCTACCTTCGGGCCAAGATGGCACTCATCTCACCCATCAGGTCGCCACCTCCTCCAATAGAGGAGTTGCTGCAGCGGCTAGCGTCTGCTCTGCCCACTGGAGCAGCAGCAGATCCTTCCTCCTGCTGAGAATACACAAAAAGATATCTATCAATCAATCAAACCACAACTTTAGACATCTTGACACCACCAACAGGCTGCTAAAGGAAAAGCAGGTGGCCAACAAAAAGCAGGACTGTGAGAGTTCGGTTTACTCTAAAATGTTGATTATCTACAATGAAAACCATTCATTATTTTGGATTTGATTAAAAAAAATTTTTTTTTTGTAAAAGAGCATAGTTTTAAAGCATTTACACTTTATTGGTATGTTTTTATGTGTCACCCTGATAATACTGGTCAACAAACATTTCAGTGCCAAGAAATTTTTTTGGGGGTATGTCACTGTATCCAAAAATGACATTGTTTTTTTTCCCCAAATTGGCTTTAGTTTGAGCTATTCAGTGTTTTGTTTTTTTAATAAACATGCAAAGTTTGACATTGGTGTTTTTTATGCTACAACTTCAAGTCTTTATCTGTCTTTTCAATCACGTCCATACAGTATTATTTTATTTCAATCGTTATGACAGAGAGTTGTCATATAAGAAGTTTGCTTCCAAATATCTTTGGTCTTGAGTAAACAGCCTCTTAGTTATTACCAATAATGTGAGTCTTCACCATTGAAGACCTTGCTTGCTTACTTGTGATACTTTGCGAAGTTTTGCTCCTGCCAGGGCAGCAGCCAAGCCGCCGCCACCTCCACCACCACCTAGGATTAATCCATCTGATGGCAGAGGCGGGGGAGGTGGGGGTCCACCGGACGGGGGTCCTGCAGGTGGGGGTCCGGGAGGGGGAGGAACACCAACGACTGGAGGAGGCCCAGGTGGTGGTGGAGGTGCCGGTGGAGGAGCAAGGCCCCCGGGGGCCATAGGTGGAGCAGGAGGAATAGGTGCTGAAAAATGAGATCAAGGTGATGTTAGTACATGCTTGTGTAATGCGAGTGTGCTCAAGAAAAAGGTAAACGTCACTGGTGTCGATCTAGGGGCTATAAAGGTGGAGGGTCCCTTCGTGAAAATTATGAGGACCTACATTTTGGTCCAACGCCACTGGTGAGTCACATAGCCAACAATACATGGATTTTGCAGCTGACTACCGATGATGCGCATTTAGCTTTCATTTCATATTACAGCACGATTCCCATTAGATAAAATTTCATTCATACTATACAGCAAACCTCCATATAGTCGCCGTTTGGCGGAAATCTCATTATGGTCAAAAAGAAAATTCCCCCTTCACAAATCAATACTAATGGTCCATCTCAACTTTGTGTTATTTTTAGGCAATAGTATCAAATTAAAAGCAGCGAAAACATCTTCAAAACATACACTTTGACAATCTTGAACGCAACTTAGGTCTGAGAAATGGTACAATAAATACTTTGTTCTGCAAAAGCTGCGTGGCACAATTGTCACCTGTAAATAATGCCTGGATGGTTTTGTTTTAGAAAATAATGACTGAAAATAGTAAGATAAATAGTAAGGTTAGGTACATTTAAGTTGGCTGGTTTAAAATTGATCGCTGAGATGCTTCGTTGCAGAAGGACCCTCGTGAGCGACGAAGGTAAATCTGTGTTGCATATTAATAGCCGCTTAGCACGTGGGGTTAGTCGGCTCATTGTTTTATCGTTCATGAATTAAGGTGTTTGTGAAGATGATGCATGACAGATGTTTGCTTTTATGATGTAGTATTAAAAGGCTTTTCTGCATAGTGGGGCTCGACGCGACCAAAGACTTTGAAACGCATGGCTGCTGCTGGCTCTGTTTTTTTGTACCATCTTAATTAATGCCAACGTGATATATTAGCAATTTCTTTTGCATTTTAAATTAGCGATTACTGTATTTTTGGTGTCATGCGTTGATGTTTGTGCACAGTGGTAAATTAAAGCAATATATGGTATAATACATCTCCAACAAAGCTGTTTGGAAAAGAACTCAACACACCCACACTCGAAAACTAAACATATTCGACTGTTCTTATTCTGCTGACCAGACCATTTTTCCTAACCTGCTGCAGCTTGTCTTTCTCTCTCCAATCTCTCTTTTTCCTGACGCTCTCGCTCCTGTCGCTCCCGTTCTTGCTGTTCCAACCTCTGCTGCTCCAATCTGCAAACACAGAGTCATTGTCACAACTTTGTATGCCGACTCTTAAAGGGACATTCAGTGATCCTTAGCGCCATCCAGTGGTGAACTAATAATTCATTCATTTTTAAAAATGACTTGATGTCAATAGTATATATATATATATATATATATATATATATATATATATATATATATATATATATATATATATATATATATATATATATATATATATATATATAGTGCATTTTTTGGCTTACTTTTAAGCACCAGTATCGTCCTAGCTATTGCTAAACTAGCTGTGAGTTCTTCTATTCAGTCCAGTGTAATTTGGCAAACTCCCTTCATTTGTTGCTATGATGGCGTGAAAGGCCAGCAGCAAAGAACGACAGGCATTCATACACAGTCGAGATGGGTGTCAGTGACTAGTACATTGACTGCTTAACAGTTTATATAATGCTCATTAGTTGGTTAACTATTCTTGCACACTTCCGGGATCTCACTTGAAGAGCCTGCCACCTGCCTTCACAGAACGCTTGCGCACTTCCCACATGCACACATCACAGTCACACACACTCGAGTTGCCATTCAGTCTGTATAACAATATTAAATTTGCTCTGATTCAAATACAAAACTTCTGATTCAGGGTTAGTTTTTTTTATGCATCTCAATTTGAGTCACCAACGATTCAGACACAGCTCTACTAACCAGTAATAGTAGCTAATATTATAACTAGTAAAGTATTGCACATTGCTGGCATCGAGCCGAAACCTTGTACCTCCAAAATAGTCACTTTTCAGGAAACCCCCAAAACAGCATGTTTGTTCGATCAATAACATTGCATCATCAAAAGAGAGCAAGCCATTTTCTACACTCTGGATTAATAATTTGTAAAAAATAAATAAATAAAACCCACACGGATGAATTTACCAATAGTATAGATTTTTTGGAGGGGACATTAAATTTACCAAATTGTGACTTATGAAGTTTTGGCCCAACGTCAGCAATATGTCACATTAGACGCTCGTGCTGACATCATCATGCATCTAATTACAGCATGTGGCGACAGGATGAAGTGTTAGACACATCTACTGTTACGGCTCCAATGCAACAATTTTGTGGTACTTTAGAGTGAAAGAGGCTTAAATTTGAATGTGATCCAAATAAATCCAAACAGACGGACCACTATTAATCCCAGGACTCCCCCCAATGTGATACAATAAACTATTAGCTAACTACCAGCTATTGTCCAACATATTGGACAATGTATGCAACATCCACTGATGTCAGAGTAACTAAAACCAGAAACTGCACTGACAAGTTCATTATGAAGTATGCAACAAAGTACACTGCACAATTTGTGTTATTACTAAGAAGTCCACAGATGGACACTGTGGCCTAATTCGAGCTGCTTCAGTTCTCTTCAACTAAGTCCCCACCACATCTGGCATTCTGCAGCTGTATGCAATACAGCTCACATATAATACAAAACAACTTAAAAGTATACAATCATGACACTGTCTTTGCCATTTAAAAGCTTTGCTTCATCAAATAAGGGGAGTGAGAGTGAGTTGATTATGACCACATTACTTACCACTGTTTCATACTTTTAGTTCAACATAATTCTGATTATGATTTCTGCACTCACCCAACCTAAAACCAGGAGTGTAAATAACATTGACCTGCATGTAAATCTGTGGTGGATTTTGAAGGTTTTAATAGCAGTGCTTTATTCCTTAAGCCACAGCATGGCAGCAACCAGCAGGACAAACACGGGTTTGACAGACAGTCCCACAGGCCAATCACATACCTTTTAGTCTAAATGGGATTAAATGTTAATGCCAAGTCCGTGCAGGGCAGCATAATGGACTCTATTGGAGGAACAGATAAATGGATGACGAGAAGGTGGGGCTGATGTGAGATGTGTTGGCCTTGCTGTCTATTTAACCTTTAACCTACAGGGGCTGACAGAGTTTAGCAGTGTCAGGCTAATGCCATCAAATCCTGTGCATATGCTTGTGTGCAAAACTGCCAAGAAGACTTACTGCAAAGTTTAGGCTGCTAGAATTGACTATTGATTGTTAAATGAACTCAATAGAGAGTGCAATCTGTATTTATGACTACGTGGAACAACAGAAAACATAGCATTTCTTTACCCATCTCATTTGCTGGGAGGGGGGAAAATGTGGCATATTAGTTGGACATGTTGTATAACCAACACTGGAATTGGGCCCAGAGCAGATTTATAGGCATTTAAAGAATCCTGTACAGTATATTAAGATCTGGTACGGTCCTCGAGAGCCCCCATCCAGCATGTTTTTCATTTTTCTCTCCACCAGCACACCTGATTCATGATCAAGATTGTCATCAGGCTTCTGCAAAGCTTGCTGATGAGCTGACCATTGGATTCAGCTGCCTTGGATGAGGGAGACATGGAAAACAGGATGGATAGAGGATCTCATGAACTGGACTTTGGCACCACTGATCTAGTACCTCCTCTGCTGCTCAAGCTCTTCAGGAGGTGGACCATTTGACATCGGCCGCGGAAGGGTTGCATAGCCTGCCAAAATACAATGCGCAAAACACAAATTAAATTGAAAGATTACTAAACATTAGATTCTTTTTTTATTGCACTTTGCATATACAATACTTGCATCTCATTTATTTTGTTCTATTTTTCCTCCATGCTGGAACTAAACTTAACTAGCATCCTAGACTAGACATCAAATCCATTCGACAACACATTGATAAATAAAAGCCACTAAGTGGGAAGTTAACAGGACAATTGGAGAAACATTTTTAAGCTGCTTGCAGTAGTAAGAACCAGCACCTGCATCTGCCATGGAGCTGAGCACCTCCAGAGCATGTGCCATGCCATTGGCAAAGAGAGCAGCATCTTCCTTGCTGCCAAAGTTGAGCCCCCACACCTGCCGGGCATCCCGCCACTGATGGAAATTAGGTGTGGCTTGATTGTATTTCAACCCTCTCACGATAGGACAGTTTATAACCACCTGCACAAAGACAAGGACAAAGGATCTATTCAAAAGCCCGACTTACTCCTCTAACCAAACAGACAAGGGAAAAAAGTATGTGTAGTTTCTGGAAGATTCTTCAGTCATGGTTCATGCATCATGGTTATTCATTCAATCCAGTAGGTGGCGTCAAGCTAATGAATGAGACAGGAAACAATGTGGTTTTGAGTGTTGCCTGAATGCGCTGACATGCCATTTCTCTATTTGTTTAACAACCTCTGAATTCCACAGAGCACAGACAAAGAGGAGAGGGTGAGTATTATAGGTAGCAAATAGCATTGTGAGGGAAAGAACAGCAAAGATATATTATTACATAGTTGCCCCTTCGTGGTCTCAGCGAGTCTCTACTCTTGGACACGCGAGAAGGAAACGGTCCGGACTGGACAACGAGCATTTCCCCCCCCAAACTGTCACAGGAAATGCTTGAACAGGCCAACTATCTCACAGGAAACATCATCCACTTTAAGACTCTGTCTCTGGGGAGCACTTTAGTGTGGTGAATGTTTAAACTGGGAGACGCTGAGGCAGCAGGCAGAATGAGAGTGTGGTCAAGAATAGATCCCTCCAAACTCACTTAACCCTTATTACAGAAACTTGATGGCCCATCTTTATCTAATGTTATCTCATGAGTCATGATCTTGTAATAACTTAACCAGTTCTTACTGGAACTGAATGATACATCCTAAAGTCTTTCCATATTAGGTGAAAGACGTGCAAAAAGTTAAGTATGGTAAGAAGTGACTTTGCACTGTGTTGGGCTTTAAAATAGTTCAACCAAAAGACAGACCTCTTAAATGACAAATCTTACAAAACTGCATGACATCAGATTCATAACATTAATAAAGAATTAGAATACAGCTCTTAAGTTACAGCTCCCATTTGGTAAAGCAAATTGAAAGAGATGCACACAAATACCACAGCTTCCATGGACATTGTGCTACAAATTGCTCCTTCCTAATTCCCTTATGAAGATTTATAAGAAACATGCTGTCAAACAATAGGTTAAAAAATAATTTAAAAAAAGTAGAAACAGAAGCAGACTCATAAATCTTGAAGAAACAAAAGATGGCGAAAATATCCACAAGACAGATTAGTAAATACATTTCACAAGCATGCACAATCGTTTAAAATTAGTAGAAAAAACAGCTCTTAGTGATTCACTTCACCTGCTGGTCTGTCTGCATCTTGCGTCCCACTATCCGGAAGGCATTGTTGGAGGGGTTGTGATAGATCTGGACTCTGCTGAAGGCCTGGGCTCCAGCACCTGCCGGCATCCACTTCTTATTGCCATCATCGTAGATCATCACAGTGGCACGAGCCTGGCAGATACTCGACTCACTACAATGAGAGACAAAATAAGAGTTCATTCATGTGTGAGTTTGTAGCACCAACGACATTCCCATCATAGTCCCAATCTCTGTCCTAACTTGGTTATGTCACGGCCATTCAAATATGTCAAGTTTGTTCCACTGGGCGTCATAAGGGCGGAATTTTTGATACTTCCCATCTCTGCTTGGAATTTATGGAATCGGCTGTACAACTTAAGTGTACCTTGGACATGCATATTACATGTCGCCACTGTCCAGCAGATATATGTACTAGACTTTACGCCGATCTGATTGGCTTGATCAATATTTGGCATTTTATGCATGATCGGTGATCGCATGTAATGTCATTATTTGTGCGATCGATCAATGACGTAATTGATCGGATCCGCGGAATAAGAATTAATTACAGCAAAAACAACCTCAATCACTATCAGTGTTTCCCACACTATGTTAATACTTGGGCGGGCCACCCAAGTAAATTGGCCACCACCCAAGAAGTTTTCAAGAATTTAAAAAAATATATATATTTACAAAGAGAGAAAAAAAACGTGTCTCAACATGATATACCGCATGTAACGTTAGTTCGCCGTCATTCACTTGTGGATCTTGAGGCTAGAGTAGACGTAGTAACCGGACTCAGACCCACCTCCCGTCCAACCCGCCTCCCATCCCCACCACTGGAGTGCACTCACCCAAGTACATTTCAAATCTGTGGGAAACACTGCATATTAGTGTTGTTCTGATACCGTTTTTTGGCCCCCGATACAGATTCCGATACCCAGCTTTGCAGTATCGGCCGATACCGATACCATACCGATACCTAAGTTGTTGTTTTTTCTCACATGAAATAGCTGTCCTGCCATTGGTTCAGAGCATTCAAGGGCCAATAGGATATCTTGGCTTGGCATGCAGTAAACATGTCACACATCAGTGAATGTCGTGCATGAGCAGGGCACAAGATTCTGCATCCAAAGTACTATATTAGCGTCGAAAATAATGGTATTGGCATGTTACTTGTTAGTACTCACCGATACCAGTTTTAATACAATATCGGGGCCTCTGCCGATACCAGTATTGGTATCGGAACAACACTACTGCATATAGCATCCTTTTTAGCAAAACCCCGGCCACATGAATGACTGGTGGTGATAATAGTAATAATAACAATGCATTGGATTTATATAGTGCTTTTCTAGACCCTCAAAGACGCTTTACAATGGAATGGATACATTATTCATGCACTCACACATTCACACTGTGGTGGCGGTTAAGTAGCCACAGCTGCCCTGCGGCAGGCTGACGGAAGCGTGGCTGCCCGTGTGCACCTACGGCCCCGCCGACCACCACCAAACATTCGCACCAAACATTCACCAGCGTGAGTAGGGCACAATACATGACTCGGGGAGAGCAGGGGTCGAACAGCCGACCTTCTGGTTACTGAACGACCGTCTCTACACCCTGAGCCATGGCATGGAATTGCGCTACGGCAGGGATTAGACTGCAGAGTAAATATATAAGTTGTTTAACTAAATATAGTTCTCCATCTTCTGAGTGACTAGGAACTTGACATTTATTCAATCACTCCTTTCTTCCACATTATACCCCCGACATAATACTGTCTGACTTGTTATTACAAAAGTGTGTGACTTCTCATTTCTCAGACATTGCCCAACCCGCATCCTGCACAACCTGGCTAGATCAAACGTTATCATCTGATCAACTATATCACGCAAGTACAGTAGAATAAATTGCTACATTGATATGGCAGTCAAATGAAAAATAATTTTTAACAATCAGTGAAAAGCCAAGAGACAAAACATTGTGTATTATTCTTATTTGGGGGAGTTTGATTCAAAACAAAATCAAAGGCCCAACCGCCGCAGAGGTTGACAAAGACAGGAAATTGTGCAGAGTTCTGGAATCCTCCACGTTTCTACATCCACCATTGCAGCAAAAAAAAACATGAAATGTGCAAATAAATGTATTGAAAATTTCCTGCACAACTCCAGACTGACTCACACGCCACATCAACGCCGACACTCAACAAGTACAGAAAACACAAGGGAATAAAAAAAGATACGTACATCCACCTTTATTTATTTTACACACACCCTACAACCCCTTCACCCCCACAGTGCTTTAATCCATCTCTTCCTCCATCTGTCCCATCCATGAAACAATCTGCCACTTCCCTTCCTATGACACAGCACCTAGACCACAACCCCCTTCCTACTGCAAACTCCTCCTTATAAGGACTGTTTCGGCCCAATCAATCAATAGTCACTCCCACACCGTTTGTTGTGACTGCTACAAATGGTAGGTTCATTGTCCTGTCTGTTGGCAGGTCTAAAAACACGGAAAACCAAGAATAATATTACTCAATGCACCCCCCCCCCCAACCATTTCACTGTTGTGCTGAAAATAGAAGGGTTCCAGCATAAACAGAATGAAAATAACTGCAACAAGCTCATGATACCATTGGCCTTTCAATGTTCAGTGAACACAAGGTTCCATCAGGTTAAAAATTAATTGTGGCTGGAGGATTAAACATCAAAAAATAGTGCTGGGATTCCTGATCGGATGAGCCCCAAGCACAACGTTGATGTGCGGTCAAGGGGAAAGGCTTTTGGGAACTTTGGACTGGGAAATGGATGCATTTTTAATGGCATAGAAAGTGATGGCTCAGGGGTGAGACTGAGAGTGCGCAACTGCATTATTGATACAACTACAGACAGAGACTCTAAAAGCTGCTGTGGTGCATGCGCATACGGACAAAGTCATGCCCACACCTTAACACCTGTCAAGGTTCCAATGTGCGATATAATGAGGCACACAGCAGACAGACAACCACTGACTGCTTAGTGCTGGAGTATTCCTCAGCAGCCATGGTTACATGACATGACATGTCATGTCAAATTAAACGTGTTTAAATTGAAATAAACAATCATGTGCCAGGCAACACAGTGACAGTAATGCACATTATAGTCAACAGGCGATGCCATGAATCCTATGATAAACAATTTGTTTGTTTTGCGACCAAGTTTGTAACTCAATTTCAATTTCATATAAACATACACTAGGGACGCATCAATCAGCATTTTCTGGCCGATCATAAAAGTCGAACCTTAAAAAGTCTGACCTACCGATGCAGATTTTATTTTTTTCAAAACAAGTAGCATACACAGTCAATGTTGCAATCTTGTTTTGTTGTAAAACTGTGAACAATAATTTTGAAACAATACAAATGGTTTGTTTTAACGGCACATGAAGTAGTTTGCTCAAATAAAAATGAAAAACCTATTTGTCATCTCACAGCAGAAGACAACAGTGGTTGATAAGATTGGTGGATAAGATCGCTTTTATTTTAAGGGATCGGGAAAGCATCGATCTCCCAAAATGAAGAAAATCGTGGCCGATCTCGATCGCAGCCGATCCTTGTGTGATTACATAATGTACACTGAGGAAATTAGGGCTGCAACTAACAATTATTTTAATAATAAATTAATCTGTCGAGTATTCTGTCAAATACATACCATAAAATAAAGTGCATCGGTAACTGTCGCTTTCCTTTTTTCACTTCAATCAAGCGGTGACGTTCGCGTGAAACTCAAATTTTGAAAAAACACTTTGTACATGCCTACAAACTGCCTTCCCAAATCCTTTCAGCAGGTCATGTGATGTGAATAGTAAGCAATGTAACCCAGTTGAAAAATATTTGCACAATTTACAAGAAAAGTATACAACAGTGTTTTCAAATGCTTGCTTTTAAATAGAAATGGCAACATTATTAATAGCCAAAAATGATCTTTCAAAAGCTTCTCTATTAGGCTACAGAAATTCATTTTAACATTAAAAGTGGAAGGGAAAAAAACAGTTGCCGTCTTTACTGGTCTTACTCATCCTTCTGAGGATCCTTCGGCAGTGAGGGGTTAACAGGAAACCACAGTGCAAGGCCAGGGAACAGACCCCGTTGGAAATGTCTGTATATGGGAGTATAAGGCTCTTGTAGCTTTTTGCCACAGCGTTGGCAAGCTCGGTCAGGCCCCGTTGGCTCAGTCTCCTCCCCTTCGCTCTCCCTTTCTCCAAATCAAACAATTTAGCAAGACGTGCCGGCACGCTTGGTGCTACGTGTGGAGATCTTATGCAACATGGCAGCACATACTTGAATCAGCTAAATAGACCTGACAAGTAATACTGTATGATAAGGGGTTAGTGCACATGAAGCTCCAAGATTTACGTAACATCAGTAGTGATCGCAAGCATGAGGATTGACATTTTAGATAAAGACAACCTACATGAAATACAATTAAGATGGGGTAGACATAGTAGAGACATGAAAGCAGAGTAATGCCAATTGCATTGTTTCCGTCGCAGACTCGCTGTCTCGCAATTCCTACTCCCTGGGATCATAATACCACTAAATGAAAAGTCTTCCTGCCCTCACATCAAGAGCCTGGTATTATTTTTTAATGCTGTCCAGGCTTCAGGGAGTTATTCTTATTCTAGGGAATAAAAATACATTTATGAAGAATACCCATGTGGAGACCTGTGGGGGTACGCAAACCAAACATTTAGCCAGCAATGCATGTTTTATCCATCTATAATGTAGGAAGGGATCCAGAGCTTGTCCTTGGATCTTGCAAAACAACACAATTCCAGAGATATATTTGTGATGGGGAAATATGT
The DNA here is from genome assembly GCF_051991255.1 of Vanacampus margaritifer. NCBI lineage: Eukaryota > Metazoa > Chordata > Actinopteri > Syngnathiformes > Syngnathidae > Vanacampus > Vanacampus margaritifer. Next base: position 18,072,751 of record NC_135436.1, read on the forward strand.
CTCCAAATCCCACAACGCTTTAACCCCCTTAAAGCTTTATTTATGCTTGACACGTCCTAGCTCCAAGTGGCAAAATGACGTCATTTCGGCAACCATACCCCTCTACGCGGCATCCGCACTGCCCAACTACGAGAATTTGTAACCTACGTGGACGGTCCGTGCAGAAAACATGACGGGTGAATAAACAGTGTTGTAAGCAACAGTGTTTTCTATTTCCCGATTCTTTGTTTTCCTTTATTTTGTTAAATGTGTGACTACTCACCTCAAATTGATGTAAATAGTTCATTGAAAAAATAAAATAAATACATTTTGATCATGTTCAAAATTTCTCTGCTACAAGAAAAATCTTTTGAGAGCAAAAAGAGGGTTTTACAGAATGGAGCAAGAGACTTTGCAACATTTTGTAACGAAGCCGGTAGAAAAAGCAACACTCGCTCTGTGCACGTACCCTCGCAAGCCTGCGCTGCTTAGTGAGATATGGGCTTAAACGACAACTATTAGCAGCTTTTAGCACTAACTTTCCACTCCTTTGCCACTGTTTGGGCACCTTTGGGACGGTATTATGCCATCTCCTGGAGTAGCATGCTAATCTATATATCGTAAATATGTGTGACTAAAAAGAATTAACACAAGAAACTATTACTTACAGCGTGGTGCAGTCCGGCCACTGTCTTCAAATTTCTCTTTCATGAACTTAGTTGAAAAGAGTGTAAGAGAACTGTGTTCTGTACACAATAGTTTTTAACTTAATCACTTGAATGAAAACAGCACATAATGTCACTGTGTCATGTCCGTGACTGAAGATCAGTAGGTACAGACAATACAGTGTCTATTTACGCCACACATTTTGCCATTTGTGTCCTTAAACTCATCCAACCAGACGTTGTAAAAGATCGGATACTCCTCATTGCCTTCCTCTTTGTGCCTTGTTTCCCCTGGCATGATGATCAATGTGGAGAATGGATGCCGAGTCTTTACAACAGTGAAAAGTCTCTAGCATTGGCGAATCAAAAAGAGCTTTGGCGATAACAACTTCCAACCATTTACAAAACTCTTGCCACGGTTAGCCATTACTAGACGCAAACGCGTTGAATCTTCTCTACTACTTAAAAGAGACGATGTGAACAAGAGTACAGAGACAGGGTGAAGTTAAAACCAAGTAATCTTACATCAGAACCACAGAGTGATGCAAGAAAAGAAAAGAACAGTACAGTACAGTACGAACAGTACATTGTATCATGTTGTATACAGTTGACCAGCTTTTCCTCTCTCTCGCTCCCAACCTGTGAAACAAAACTGATAAAAGTATCATTGCCTGTCAAAGCAAACTGACAAAACTGTTCCTAAAACTTAACCACTGAAACTATTTTGTACTAGTTTAATGGTAGGCATACTTGGCATACTTGAACGTTTAGTGACCCACTTTAGAGCTATTGTATTTATTTAAACTCTTTATACTTTGTTTCATTCCTTGAAATTTGGTTGCATCAGCGGGTATTTTGATATGGTTAATATTTCACCACTGGATATGTGTTTGCTTTTATTGCATTTCTTATTTATTTCATTGTGTATTCTGCATTTTTTTTTTGAAATGGAGAAAAAATAAGAAAATTGGTACTATGTAATTAGAAAAATACTATATTGGGATATAAAACTCCCAGGCATCATTATTCAGCTGAAAGCAAAATGGTGTTTGAGTGTCACACGACAAGTGGTAAATTCCTAATAATGGAAGACAGGCTCCATTGCAAAAAGAAGTGAGAAGAGGAAGTATGTTTCAAAGAGGAAACGTGAGGGTGAAAAAACCCCCATATGTACCTTCACCTTCCTCCCAGTTTAACCACAGTGAAACCTGTACTGCACGCTTTGCATCGATTGTTGTATGCTGATAAGAACAACAATGCTGTTAACATGGAGACCAAATCGCACACGTTAGACTGGAGCTGACCATGATGCAAGTTTGGTATTGGGCAGTACACACAATTAGCATGCTGATGTACACTCGCCAGTATGCTGACCTCTACACTACCCTCGGACCATGTGCACCACTCTGAGCAAAGTCCATCTGCTGCCTTGTAACTCTGATATCAGCCTCTAAATTAGGTCGATAAAATGTTTTGTTACATCATTAACCTTGTTAATCCTATTAATGCAGACTTCTGTATTAAGTGTACGTAATTATATAGGATACTTGTGCCCTGTCGCCACCAAATTCATATAGTAGCACTCTTGTTAAGTGTGAGAAATTAAGCGCAATGCATTCTTAGTAGGGCTGGGGGAAAGAAAGAAAAAAAAAAAGACTACCACAAAAAATGGTCGACTAATATTTTGCCCCAAAGCTTTGCAGGAACCATTGTATGCCATACACACTAGTTTCCAGGGCACAATCTGTCCCCTCCGCTTCTCTCAACCACTCATTACCTAACTTTTCACAGTTTATTAGCGGCTTCTCTTGGTGGAAAGTGGACATTGCAGTCAGTGAGATTTTCCTTATAGTATTAGGGGTAGGGCTGGACAATTGATCGAAATTCTATCGTGATTTAGATTTTGGATTCTCTCTATCTTTAAAACTGAACAATTGAAGAAAAACGATTAATGTGCATAACGGCGCGTTGTGAAAGTACCCTGAATTCACCATGTTGCTTGAAGCAAGTCCGGAGCGATTCAATGTGATTCTGTCGTCCATTAGCGTCCTTTAAGCTATTTAATCACTGTAAAACTAAAAACAATGACAAAAATTACATCTACTGTATATTTAAACACAAAACATGCTTCATCATACCAACACAAATTTCCGCTTGACATACAAAATACAACTCGAGGTCACAGACTTATTAAAATAACAAGATAAAATAAATATGATAAAGAGGGTAATGTAATACTTAAATTTTAAAATGAAGAATGAAAATGCAAGAGGCTTACATTTCACATGATATTTTAATAAGTTATTTTATATTTGACAAAAACAATAGTGCTCAACATGAAAGGATGAATAATCAATGAATAATCATTTTATTAAATGTGACTTCAATCTCAATCAAAATAATCGTGATTATTTTTTCAATAATTTATAATCTTCATGCCCTAATTAGGGGCCTGACTCGTCAGTGTTCAGCATAGTTTTTTAGTCCTAAAAATGTTTTAATTAAAAAAATAGGATGATCAATTTTAAAAAGATAAAATAGTCACAACCCTTGTTCTAAAGTTCAATTTACACAACATGCGTTGACTGAAAAAAAATGTTGCTCGTCCCAATTGGAACAATTTGGATGGACTAAAAACATACGATAGGTTTTTCAAACCAGCATCAGGCCTGTTCCAAACAGCCTAAACAGAGAAATTTTCTATACTCTATCAATGTGAGCTTGACGTAATTGAATGCTGATTCATGACGCACTAACACCTGCCCAACAACACGCATAAAAAAAAAAATTAAAAAAAATTAAAAAAAAGAATATGCCAACAACACCTGCCCAGCAAAATGCACACAAAAAAGAAGAAAATACTAATAGCTGTAGACTAGACTAGACTCTAGTCTTTCCAAAACTTTAGTCTTTCCAAAAATAGTGCAACAAAACCAAACAATGCGTAATGACTCAAAAAAAATGGAATTTAAAACTTAGCTGACATTGACCACATTAATTACGAGATTAAGTAAACTTGGCCAACACGCCAAAAAAACATCACAGTACATGCGGCTCCTCTAATGCGAAACCTGAACATGAGATATATTCGCAGGCCAGCAGGCTTCAGGAGAAAATGAAATGGAAAACATTCTGAGAACTGGTGATCCTCGTCATCAAATGATACTGTTTAAAATATGACGTTTATCCAGTCAACTGGCGTTTCTATGGAATAACAGGGAGCATTTCCTCCATACGCATTTAAAAAGTATGGACTTCACCGTCTGCTCACTGTATTCCTTCGTCTAGTCATGCCACTGTCTTTTTGTAATTCACACCTGACTGAAGGCTATTGCGTTCTGTCTTCACGATTCAAATGCACAGAAACAAGGGTGCACACTTTCCAACTATTCTTAGTTCCTCTCACTATATTTGTGTGAATGGACGACGTGAGTCAGCTGAAACGTCTCCACTCCAAAAAACTCTCAGCATTTTTGCACACTGACTCATACTCTTACTGGCATTGTTTATGGAGCACTGAGGTAAACCTCAATAGCCCTAAGCGAACATGAGTCTTTTCTGTCCATTTCAAGAGTACACTTTAATTCCCTCCTGCTTCCAAGGAACTAGTGTGTGTGTGTGTGTGTGTGTGTGTGTGTGTGTGTGTGTGTGTGTGTGTGTTCGTGTACATCTGACAAACTCTGCCCATATTTGGAACAAACTCACCTCTGTCCTTCACTATTTGAGCTCAATTCCTTTTACAGGTTGGGGCATAATCCTCTATAGTCTGGACCAAAGGAGTTGGCTGACCTACTGAGGAACAAGCCACTTTCACAGTCTTGTTGCATATTTCCCTTATTTCAACAGTTTCACTACCAATAAAGTCAACTATTTGTACATCAAAATCTGAATCAAAAACCAGACCATAGATGCCTTAACACAATTGAACTTTCTCTTCAACTGTAATGCCTTTGCTCTGCCAGCAGCGTGTCACCGTAAATATGCATTTAGCATTTCAGCATTATTGTTCAACAATCATTTACTATACATACTGTAACACCACAACCACTACCAAGGCAGTGCATGATTGACTACCAAGTAAAATGCAAGTTTCCTTGTCCACTATGTTCTATGTACTTAACACTGTCACGCATTGCATGTCATAACACAATTCCTTTAACATGCAGAGAAGCAACTTTCCAAGGCTAAACCTAGTAAACCATGTGAATGAATCAGAAAAAGAACATTTACAGGCCATGTGCTCGGACAGGTTTCGCTTGATTGGAGATTCAGGGAAATGTCCACTCATGGCAGGGTGTTGAGTCCAAGTAAAAAATAACAAGGTATCCTGCCTGACGTTATATTGCACTTGAAGTTGTGTTTCTAAAGTCCAAATGGCCATATTGGATATTTTGAATGTTTTTTGTTTAGTTTTTAAAGCTAGTGTTTTATAGAATCATCATAAATGAAGGCAAAGTTCTATTTATTTATTTTTAATAGTGAAAAATACATCTAAGTGCAATTTAAGGCACATTCCCTCCGTTTAAACAGGGAGAGTGGATTACAAAGTAGCATCGGTCAACAATATAGAAAACAATAAGAAAAGCAAGCGAGCCAAGCAACAGCTGTCAAACTTGCCAGCCAGGCACCTGATGCTAACGCAACAGTTAGCTACAGTTACCACCAACGCCGGAGACTTGTACTGTGTCGTGCAATGACGGCGTAATTAACTTGCGGTTTCTTCGCGCCTTAAATTAGCTATTTAATATACTTTCGGGTTGACATTATGATATTGGTGGTAGAAAATATGTAATTTCAAAGGGAAGTAGTCAAGCTAGCGTTCACGTCACCATGCAGTCGGAGCTCAAAGTAAAATCCGCCAAGGCTGTTGCATTGGTGTCAATGTATAAGTTGGTCAGCTTTATTTTGAAGTTTGCCATAGCGTGGGTGGCGGGTGTTATTTGCAGCTTCCCTGACATGTCTGAATGACGGCACAGTGTCAGCCCAGCTCGCACACGTACACACACGCGCACACACACGCCGAGAGGAACTTACTCGTTAACATACATTTTAATCTTTTTGTTTTGGTGGAAGAAGCAAGTCTTTTCAAATCAAAGGGCTCAAGTCCGAGTGAAATCACAAGTCGTTGTTAGTCCAAGTCGAGTTGCGAGTCTTAACATTTTGTCTAGTCAAGTCTAAAGTCATCAAATTCATGACTCGAGTCCACACATCTGTTTTTTCGCTCCGGATAATCAGTAAATTGCCTGCTATTTTGCTGTTCAAAGTTGGACATGCTCCACTTCAACGCGGTTCCAACGAGACTTTTGTGAAAAGTATAATCGATCACCCAAGCACATTAATGCCACGTCCCCGATAACATTAGCCAGTTAGCATAGCAAAGACGGCTCCGTCTTTCTCGCTTGTTAATCAATCCCCGTAATCGCTTCGTGAGAATGTCGGTACTTGCAACTTTTATATGCCACCATGGAGGCTATCATTACTAACTTTAGGAGCGAAAGCGCAACGCGTTTATGTGCAATATTAGCCAGCCAAAGCTCGTTGCTATGCTAGTACAACCGATCTCGTCTCGACTTGAATACCCGCTTGTAGGTAATGTAAGCATCCCAGCAAAGCTTTTGGGGGTGCCCCCGTCATTCCATTTTTGGAAAAACTTAAAAATCCTTGTTTTAATGAGGCTAAAAATGAACATGTGATGTAGACACGCAAACTGTTATGCGAAACAGATTATTTCAAGCCTTGTGTTGGCTGAAAGGTGCGAAGGAGTACCCAGCATTCTTTGAGGTGGCTTTTTTTTTAACAGTTATTAATAATTCAGGGTTTGTTGTTTTGGTTACGTTTTTCAAAAGTAGAAGGATTCATTATTTGCTTGTTTTCTATTAATTTTCATTGACTGTAAGTGGTTCAGATAATGGATGGATAGGTGGATAATAGTTGGCAACGTAAGCTTGTAATGTATGACGACTACGTATCATGATTCACGGTCATGTGTTGTACAGGCTGCCACCTAGGGACAGCTGTGTGAAATAAGTATGCAAATAAATGCTTTTGACCGTCAAACAAGCGTTCAAGCAATTATTTTGTTTGCTGTAAGTGACAAATGCCGATAGACATAGAAAAATAAAAATGACACGATTCGTCTTCACAATAATATTGCCATATCACTCAGCACTAGTGTTGACCATTTAGCAAATGACAACAGTGACCCAAATGACCCCTTGTCTGAATGATTGAGAACTGTACCATTCACGCAAACAGAATGGGAACGGAGTCTCAGTAGGACCATAAAGTATTTAGTGCCTTATTGAGCATCCATTAGGGCAACGAAAGTCTCTCTACATAAGATCAAGACAAAAAGGGCTTAGAACAGAAAATGATTAAAAGGAAGTCAAATTTAAATCTTCACGATTGTTCAAATTCTACATTATCTTTACCTTTTATATTTGATATATCAATATGTGTGACAGCATAAGGAAGCTCCCATTATGTCTCATTAAGCAGTGGACATCAGGAATTCCCTGTTCACTATCAATGAAGCCATTAGCAATGCTGATCACACAGTATCTCCCCTTCGCTAGACAGTTGATGGATTGCACTGTGTTGTTAGATGCAGGCTCTCCATCATCTGAGATGACATCACTACATTTGGTTACAGGAAGAGAGACGTTTTTCAAAAACCAGCCTACATTAGACACGCCACTGTGGAATCATTAGTCAATGCAGTCAATGTCTTATGCAATTTACAGATAGACATAACATAATAGTTTAAAAAAATGGCTGGCTTTATACAAAATTCTCTCATGTGAGACAAGTTAGTGAGAGCAAAACTTAAATAGTGTCATACACAACAAACGTAACTGCTAAGAGCCACAATTAAAGAAGGAAAACAGCAGCCGCCACCAAGGAAACAGGACAATAGAAGGTTTTGTATGTTGCGGCAAAGCGTCTAATCCAAGAGGCAGGTCAGTATAATGGCCTATTTATGAGTAGAAAAGGTGGGAGGGACCTAGAGGGTACATGTTTCAGAGAAGGGGGGCTGCAGAATTAGGGTGTTATAGCAAATTCACAGGGCAACAGAGATGAGACTCGCAAGCCATGTGGTACCTTTTGAGACAATTTGGCAGGCTAGTTTTAAACGCATAACATGTAACCTCTCACAATGCATGCTATTAGTTTAAAGCACTAACAGGCGTGACTTGCCACGATGACCTTGCGTGCACTTACAATACAGAATAGTGTAGCTATTTTGCTCATGACTTAAGTTTTCAGTTCCCCAAATGTGATTACGTGATGGGGATTTTTGAGGAAATGTACATTTTGGGAACCAGTTACCGCTAGGTAGGTACTATAGGTGCTGTTCAGATCAGATTTCAAAAGAAAAATCTGGCTGAGCAAGAGTGTTACAACAAGTGGAGGCATGAAAGAAACAAACCTACTGTTAAGGATGTTACACAACCCCAAGAGGTGAAGAAACCACAATTTCCAAAAACAACGGATGACATCATTTAAGGTTTGGATGTCTATGCACAATGTTGCTAAATGCTGTACAGTACACAAAGCTTCCGGCTTTTTGGGAGTCGGACATTAGGGCAATGATGTTTTGATCGAGGCGCAACAACAATATGGAAATAGCTGCCTTTCTGGCTAATCCTGAGGCAGTTATGCAAAAGCCATGACAGACAAACATGATGCAGACGGAGGAGACCATTTTGGTCCTTATAAAGCTGATCAATAAGACAGTGAGTTAAGAAGTTGGGGTGCCTGTTGGGCATTGCTATTAAAGAGCATAAAGAACTCAATGGGTTAAGAGGATGCAAGTGTGTGCAACTTTGAACGCATGTGCTGCAAAATACAGGGCACAATCATCACTTAAAACCTTTTTTTTTTTTTATCCAGTCAATGAATCATGAGTGTGGGCTGGAATCACCTCTCTATTATCGCTGACACACAAAGCAGATCAACGTACTTCCTGTCTGTGGTACTAAACGTAAGGTTTAGTCACAATGTCAGCGGTGTTATAAACAGACAAACAGGGAGGGGCAGAAATGAGTACAAATATCAGTGGAATTTTACATTGCTTTTTGTCAACATGACACAGCTATGCAACTTTAAATTTAGCATAGACGTGACCTGCAGCGAGACCAAGAATGAGTGGAATTGGCAAGAATTGTGGAATGACAGACGGCTCCAAATATGCTTCTTAGCACAATTAAGAGAAAATGTTGCACTTTTGACGTGCTTGGCTAAAGTTGTGGGTCAACATTTACATTCCACAGAGACAAATGACAAAGACCAAGGCGCTGCATTCCAGTCCTCACTTCAACAAGGTATATCAACAGGAGAAGATGGTCACACAGTCAGTCTGCCCTGAACTGAGCCAACCAAAGCGTGATCGTTAGCGGCTCATGCATTGATGATGAAGCCAGCCAGGATCTTCGAGTACTATTGAGAATTGCACCACACATTGACCATTGACACTTCATACGTACGTCACATCACAGTAATATGCTTCAACTGGCAAGAGACATTCTCACTCAAAATCAGGGCTTTTCCGCCCCTCTTCCCCTCAACAGTTGATATGGTTGCAAAGAACACACATTGCCAATGGTTTTCATTCTCAAGGGCTTTACATTTAAACGCAGGCATGCAATTGTTTCCTGTGTCCTCATTAATAGTTATCACGCAAGAAGATAAGTACACGACACCCTGGGCTGCTCTGTGTGTTGGTTGAAGGTTTATAATTTACCGTAACATCAGTGCTAATTTTGATTAGCATGTTTTTCTTTTATTGTATAACAGCATTTAGGGAGCAGACATTTGTTGTTTAATCCTTTGTTTTACATGTAAATTTGCAAACTACAGTTGGGAGTGACATGCAATAACGTTTTTGAACATGAGGTACTATTTTACCTTGCAAGTTGCAACCCGATCAGGCCTTGACTGTAGCTGAAAACATGTTGAGTTTGTTTGCCTTCTACATCACAGTCAGTAACACTGTAAAACTGACCTGAGATGACTCATGCAATATGACAATTTTAAACTAAATAACTGTAGGCCGCAGCCCATCAATAATAAACAATATACAGTAGGACAAAATACAGAATAACCACATATTGAAAAGTTAATGGGTAAAAAAAGACAAGTGGATTAAAAACGGTTTGTCTATCCATCCAGGCGAATTACACTAGTACTGCTCTAACATGTCATTCACAAGCTAACGCACACTTAACGTTCTTGCTTGTTAAACTGGATAATTAATATACACCAGCACCAAGAGAGACTAACATTCTTTCCTCAATTCAAAACAGAACATCGTAGTGACTTACTATAATTTCTGGACTACAAGGCGCACCTGACTATAAGGCGTGCGAGCTAAATTTGGGGAACACTCGAGTTTGTTACACGTATAAGCCGCACCAGACTGTAAGCCGCAGGTGTTTTAATGTTACCACACCAGGTTCCTTTTCCATAATGAGGGCACGAATTGTCTCGCTCTTGTTCGGTCCCTCCTACTGTATATGGGCTCACTTGCTTTGTTTAGCTCTGCCTGACGCTCTTGTGCATTCTTTATAGTGCGATCTTGTGATCTGATGGATAAGCCGCACCTTCGTATTAGCCAGAGGGTCGAATGCAAGTGAAAAAAGTAGCGGCTTGTAGTCCAGAAAATACTGTACTCCATTGCAAAAACCAATGACCATCACGACCACAAGACAATTAGCCACTGCTTCCGGTTGTTGTTGTCTAAATACAAATATTAAAATGGACCAGGAGCTACAAGAAAGTGCAGCCTGAACTGTCAGTCTGTCACACAAAAATGATCGGCAATCGCAAGGTCTACTGTCTACTATACCAGAATGTTGATGAGCCCAGCACAATGTAAGCCATATGAGGTCAAGTGAACACACTAGTGAAAATCATATTGTTTTTGCTCATTCACTTAACACACAAGCCATAGAATGGATCGAATGTTTAAATTACGGTAATTACCAAAAATATTATCCGGATCTTAAGTCCTAAAACCATGTGTAAACTGGGTCATAGACTTCACTGTAGTGTTGTTGTTTTTTTTACTGACTGAAACCTGTTCTCTTATCTGTATTTACAGTCATAACCACTAGTTTTATTGTACTGTCTGTCATGGCATTATGGCGTATGAGTGTTTCTGATATACTTTTGCACCATGGGAATCCTTTAACATAAGTTCATATTTAACTCATTCACTGCCATAAATTCATTAAAAATAATTGTTATTAAAAATTTGGGGCAAGAGGCGTTTCCTTTTTTTCATTCTTTTTTTTTTTTCCTGGAGAGCTCACTATTGTTCATTCGGTAATTTTACCGATTTGACATGTCATCATCATTGCTCTCCTTTTTCTTAAATTTTTTATACTGTATATTTATATATATTTTTTTCATTCTAATTAATCGCATGACACTAGTTAACTCGCGATTAATCACAAATTTCATATCTGTTCTAAATGTAAAATATATTATTTTCATACTCTTGTTAACAAAAAGTGGAAAAAAATGTTAAGCTAATAGAAATGGTTCAAATGAATTTTTGACGTTTATAGCCGTCAATGGCAGTGAATGAGTTAATAACGAGTCAGAAAATAACATAGCTGAATCTCCTCGTCAAATGCTTCTACAATCGAACATCCGAATGAGACAGGGAGATTTGAGGCCCTTTGAATATGTCATGCTTGGCTTGGTGGAGCATTTCATGAATAGACGATATGCACAACTATCACTTGGGAGATGAGCGACAACATTTCAAGGTCAATGCGGGTCTCTGGGTGAAGATACCTTGTTGATGGCAGATGCTTTGAAGAAACGGATAAGGCAGGCAAAGGAACGCTTCTGATTTCAAAATACATCAAACCTTTAGCAAGAGTGGAGAGGACTATTTTCAGTGCTATTTTTGACTGCTAAAAGTAATTACTCCACAGTCCAAACAAAGCATCTGAAACACATTTTTGGTGTTGCTAATGGTCCATATCATAAAGAAAAATGAGAATGAATTGGAAATATAAAAAAATATTAGTAATATTACAACAATAACTTCACAATTTTGCAAGACAATAAAGAAGTAATATTACAAAGAAAAGTTTATATTTTAATAGAATCAAGTCATATAACAGCACAAAAAAATTGTCATATTACAAGAAAATATTTTTTTTTATGAAAGCGAGGTAAATAAATGTATGCAAATTGCACTAAAAAAATCTGCAATACAGCGAGGCCGCAAAAAAAAAGTGAACCACGTTATAGCAAGCGAATACTGTATTGTAAAGAAAAAATTGGGGTTGACTTTCCTTTTAAGATGAGAAGGTTCAGGATGTTGAGAAGGTTAATCTTCTATCGGTTAATATCATAAAATATTTACACTTCTCACGTCTGATTAGATGAGCCAACAAACAAAACAAAAGAAGTGGAATATATATATATATATATATATATATATATATATATATATATATATATATATATATATATATATATATATATATATATATATATATATATATATATATATATATATATATATATATATATAGTTTGTTTGTTTGATCATCTAACCAGAAGTGTAAATATTTAATGATATTACCCGATATATGTGACAGTTCTCTTGAGACCACAGTTGCTGGTCTCAGATTGTTTTATTTGCATTTGTGGGGGAATTTGCCATACACTTGTTTAAAAAGACAAATTTTCCCCCCCATATTATTTATGTATTCTGAACTATTCAAACAAATTAAAGATTCATTTTTTATCTGGATCTGTGTCAAAACCTAATAGCTTTCTTCCTTTCAGCGACGTTGCTATTACCTGTATAATCTTAATGCCTAACTGTGTTAAGCAGGTCAACCCCCTCCCTGTTTCTGCTGATATCAATGTTATGATTAAATATTTGAAATAACATTTTAAAAGTGCCAGGCCAGCCCATTGTGCTCGAGCCAAGACACACTGGGCCTCTTTGGATTGTGAGTTTTGCTTAGGGACTTTCCTCTCCTACTCAAGAGGACCCTGAAGTACTTGGAGGAAAGGTTGTTGGGATTCTAAAAATATTTAAGTTAAATTTGACTTTCCAAAGAGGCCCATTGTTACGGAAAAGACTGGCGCAAGATGTGAGATTTAAAAAAAAAAAAAAAAAAAAACTAGTCACACAGGTTATCAGACATGCACTGCACTGCTCAAGATTGTGATATCTCAACAAGCAAGCTTGCAAACTATAAAAGGTTGTTGCTTGCAGCTTCAAAATGAAGGAACAAGAAAACCAAATCAGCGCTGAGGCGCTTAAAGTGAGGAGTGGTGGTGGTTTCAAAGCATGTCATTTCCAACTACACAGGCTGTGACAGGATGTGGAATTTGAGGACACGAACTTCTTTCCACTGAGCAATTTCATCCCTGCTGCAAAACCCAGAGGGAGCTAAATAGTACAAGGCATGAATGTAATGTGTGCCTATGAAATACACGCCTTGATCTAAACGTGATTTGCATTTAGGACAATTAGTGACCATGCAATTGCGGCTTAAGTGTCTTTAGGCAACACACAGACTGCTATAAATGCCCTAAGAAAGGCCAAATGCTATTAAACATTTTAATGAGACAATCACACTCAAATATAGCTCACGCAGAAAGACAATATGGATCGTAATGCATACAATGTTAATTTGACCTGTTCAACTACTCGAGAGTAGCTTTAGAGCGCTTGAACAGGTAGCGCCGGGCTGTCATTATGCGTACACTTCCTGATTTACACAACATCGACTATAAACTCACAAAGCTTACAAAAACTCCAACATATTATTGTCTACTTAAGTACATTATGTTCTGATTAAATACGTTTCTAAAAGCAATTAGATGTGAGCGCTTTCGCCTTTCGAACGTGACGCAAACAAGCAGAAGCGTGTTCAAAACAGCCAACGGAGCGAGTGCAACGGTTGTCGGTACAAAGCGAATGGTGTCCCAGCGCCTTTGTTAAAACTAATGGCCCAAACACAAGAGTGTAGCCTGGAAACACAATGAAGATGAAGGGATTTGAGTCGCTCTTACCCACCTCATTGTTCGGCCGGAGTGGAGCTCCTCTCCTCGCGGACAACTTTGACTCACTTGAAAGCGGAAGCCAGCGGATTAAAGTTAAACTAGACGAACCAACAACAAAGCTGCGAGAGATATGTCGAAGTGGGGTGTAAAGTCGCATCTACACCCGCAAACGGGGTAGCAACTAGCGGGATAATCGAAGCACACACTTCGACGATTTCCTGGTTGTGTGGAACTGGGAGAGAAGGGGAGGGGGTGGCGGGTGGATACAGTAGCGCAGCGGGCTTGTCAAGTCCAATCACTATCTCACGTTGGTTTCTACGAGCTGAATCTGGGAAAGCCGGAAAATAACGACGCTGCTGTATAAGCAAAAAAGTTCGCCCTCTTACGAGGCGTCGCGACACCAGTCTCGTTTCTACACTTGTGTGCCCAAACCAGACTTTTTATCCGCGGTCGGTCGGTCTGCAACTCATTGGCGTGTGGGCCCAGCCCGCCAGCTTCAAAGAGGACTGTGAGGTCTTGTGCTGCGTTCAGGGCGCCTCTGGGGGAAAAATACAATAAACCGAACACGTTCTTCTTGATCGTACGCAACACTGTCATTTATAACTGCAATGACTTCAAAGAAAAAAGGGTGTAACTCGCCTATGATACAACCTAATACGAGAGTGTTATTTAAATAAGCATTCTCTGATGAGAGGTACAGTACACCCCATGGGTGGATATAGAGCCCTTATCCCAGTATGATGTGTCAATCAAAACAGATGGACAACACGATTATCATATTGCCCTACTTTCCATTTCGTAAATAATACAATTCCATCCACTCTTTGGCCAGTTAAGATCATACATTTGTTACAGTAATCTGATTACATATCTCCTAAAAAGGCCACATTTGCATATTACTTCATTACTTTGATGTTGCTGAGGTGATGTAATAACAATTAAAGCATTTCACAAATTCCTTGCCATATGTCAAAGATGCATTGGTGGAATTATGTCAACGAGCACCAAGCATGTTAAGTGGGAGAGCTGGCAAAACTAAACAAAAATCTTAAAATCAGTTAGTGTCTGAACTTGTCTCATAATGGGGTAGATGCCACGGACATATAGAAATGTTAAATAAAGTGAGAGAGAAAACAAGGGAAAAAAAGATGCCTCCGATTTCCGGGTTTCACACTTCAGCGTCGTTTCCGGCCACTGGTGGCCACGTTCCAACTTTATGAAAAACCTAAAAGTTTGGTTTAGATTTCAAGAATCTATATTTATGTCAACATTTTTTTTTACCAAGAATTATGAGTATGTTAATGACCAGGTCATGGGATGACTCTTTTACAGAAATACCATACAAAACATCTTCTTTTGTCAAAAAAGAGAGATTGGGCAATTTAGGGAATAACCAGTCATACAAATCTTCCCAGAAGGCTTTAAAAACTATGCAATCGTAAAATAAATGTTCAGTTGTTTCAATGTCTTCATTACAAAATCCACAGTTGTTGTAGTTCAAATTGAAACACTTTCATAAAAACTCGGAAGAAATATCTTTGATAGCACATTGCAAAGGAACGATATCTAATTATGTTGAGAATGTGAAGAAAAAGTATTTCGGTTTTTCTCATGGTCCGGTTTCAACACTAAGATACAGAACATACTAAAAGCATTCCTTCTTTCTAATGAGGAGAGAAGTGGAAGTTGGGATGAGAAAGGAATGCATTACCACTACATGGCATGCGTAAACATCCACAACAAACCCAAATATGCTTTTAGTTCCACTACCCGCGCACAGTGCTGTGGCCAACTGTTAGCGGGGTGTTCTTGAGCGCTGCTCCAACTGTTAACCCTGCTGTCCACCAAAGCTGTCAAGTAAAGTCAAATTTCTTTCCCATCAGTGAGTGTGCAGTTTCGCAGATGATTGCGTATAAGATCCTGTGTGAGCATGTGCTGAACATGTGCTGGAACATGTTGCCCAAGTTGGTTGAGTTCCCAACTAATACGGTAGCTCTTAAAATATTGAAAGAAAGTCATGCTATAATTATATGTTTCTCTAGGTACCGCAACTTTATTTTCAGAGCTTGACGTCAGTCGGTCACTCTCTTCGACAACTGGCCGTCTGACAGAAGCTATGGAATGGAAATTTTGAAAAGATATTTGAGCAGGCCAAGGAGCTCGTAAGAGATTGTTGTGAAAGTTTGGAATCATTAACAGCTCTGAACTTGTTCAAGTATGCAAGACAACAAATGAAGACCACTGAAAATTCCAGTTAACTCAAAGGTAGCCGACATTAATAATAAAAGATTGCGAAATATTCTATGAAGAATATTACAGCATGCCCCCCCCCCCCCCCAACATCTTATACATGTGACTACCACCAACAACAAGGCCGGATTGGAAAATATAATGTATATGCACTATGCTAACAATATGACAGGCTGAAGCTCTTTTTGACCATACAGGTAAAACTCTAACTGATTGAATGATGATTCCCAATCCTTATTCAAACTTTTACATCAAAGTGTATTCTTCTACTCCTTTTCGAAAATGTTAGTGTTGTTTTGTTTGTTTTTGTATTGACTGCTTTTTTTTCCTTTTTACTGTTTGTTATCACATTTAAAATAAAGCCTCCATGTATTAATTAATTAGATAATTAATTAATTAATTAAACATTCACACTCACATGTACATCTAAGGACAATTCAGAGTGTTCCGTTGAGCTGACATGAATATTTTCGTAATGTGGGTAGAAGCCGGTGTACCTGTGGAAAACCTGGAGAACATGTCAACGCCACACACGGAGGCCAGAGTCGAGTTTTGAATCCTGAACATTGGAGCTGTGAGGCAGACATGCTAACACAAATACCACCATGCAGGTAAAATACCAATCCAAAACTTATAATGCACTGTATAAGTAAGGTCAATGTAGTGAAGACCACCTTCAGTTGCATAAAGCATCGAGTTTGATAAAATGGGACCATTCGACATTGAGGTATTTTCGAGAGGTGATAAATCGAAGTCCAGAAAGTAAAATCCTTGCCACAGTTTGACCAATATGATCTCTGCTTATTTACGTAAACTGAATTATGATTTGTCAAGTGTTTTTTTTTTAAACTCTCTATATGTACTACCTCAGGTTTCCACTAGATGTCATAATCAAACAAGGATTGTAAATATGCACTGCCACCTTGTGTGCGTCTGCCACAGTATGCAGCTCACAGGGTGGAGTAACTAACCAAAGTACTAAACCCTTACATTTTCTCAATACACTCAGACGAGATGTCTTAATTACCCTTTAGTGAATAATGATTATAATTATCCCTCAAAAATATATTGAATGGCCAGATTTATTTTAAATAATGTTGAATCCAATTCAGGATATAAAGGGGAGGAGCAGAGGCCAATCAAATAATTTCATTTTTAGGAAAACAACATAAATTTGGGCATTATTGTTATTATTGGAATGGAATGGTGTTCATAATTTATTACAGACTTGCTATGCATTACTATTTGAGAACATATTTTTATCTTCTTCTGTAGTTATTCAATTACTTTATAGGTTGTGCACTCTGATTTTGCAACTACGGAGCACTATTTTGCTGTACAGTCTATTTGCTTCTGCTTGTATAGTCGTACATCATCATGCGTGTGTTTGCTGTTTATGCCTTTCACCATCCCAGAAAAGTGAGCATTTGAATGTTTACACATCTTGTTCTCTTCCTCCTGATGGCTCCTACATTCTGGCCGTGGTTGTGCTTGGAAACAAATCGCGGTGGTGGCTCAGGTTGCTGCGCCACCAATGCCCTAGTGGGGTCTCACATTGCTAGGGCATATAGATGCCTGACCGATTGCTATCATAATCACACTTCCCCCTCTTTGTCATCGCTTACCTACTAAATAAAACATCTATCTTCCTGCTCAGGGATATTCACTACCCAAAATCTGAGGGAAGAAAAATGACTTTTGAAGAGACCTTGAATAATGTCAAAACACAAAAATCATTAATTACTACTGTTGGAAATGAAAACATATATTTAAAGTAATAAATACAAAAGGTAGTTTTGAAGGCCAAACGACATTCTTTAATTTCCTGTCATAGTTAAAATACTTCCAGAGTGAGTGTATCCAATTCATATTTAAATTGTGGCCATATATTGTCATTGTGGTGTCCCTCAAAGGGCTGTTGTGACCGTGAAAATTTTGTATATTCACCTCCTCATATTATCAAATGTCATATATTGTCCACAATTAGGAATTGCAGGGGTAATTGTCAATTACCCCTACATTTTATTGTGAAGACATTTTAACAAATTTAAATACAAATTTAGTTTCAGAAAGTGTCATCCCTGCATTGGTCCTCAGCAGATTGTTGAAATCGTATTAATTTTATGTCGTAGCACAGTACGTAAAAGTGTTCAGGTACAGTTTGTTGAAAAGTAGTAATAAAAGTTGTTCTGTTCAGCATTGAAGATTACAAAGTAGCCAGAAGAGGCAACAGATGAAGGGTGTGAAGTGACAGTCAGCACATCTGCTTTCATAAATAATGCAGCAGATCTTTAAACGGCAGTTTGTCACATATCGAGCGTTACCCACTGAAATCAAGCCTGACAAATATGATTCCGTCCAGGGAGAGGGAAATGGTGAATGTGGGAGGAAGTCACACACATACATACATACAGATGTCTCAGGAATTAAAGAAGAAAAACAGAATTGGAGCTATGACGACAACCATTTTATTACTAAATTGCAAAATACAGACACCTTCTGGAGACAAATCAAAGCCTTGTTTTCTATGGGCACTGTCTTACAATTAGGAAACGTAAAAAACAAAAACAATGAAAAAAATGTAGAGACAGACCCTGGGGACAATCCACTGGACGCCATCAAGTTCATTTTCCTGTGATGAGAGGATTTCTCAGCACAACAATGACAGAGTCCCCTCTGAGAAACATTTTAGAGATGTAGCGATCCTTATTCACTGGTTTAGACTTCTTCTTTCCTTTGCCACTCTTGGGAACTTCAGTCCACATCTCCTTAACGTTCTCCAAGACCATGTTGCAATGCCTGAAAAATATATCCCAAAACAAGGCTTAAATAGACAACTAAAATAAATTCTACCCCACAAAAAAATGCATGCCATAACACGCTGAGTACCTGTCAAAAGCTTTGACTCTCCCAAGCAACTTTTTGTTGTTGCGACAGTTAATGAGGACTTGTGTGTTGTTCTTGACCGACTGGGTGAGCACAGACAGGGGGCCTGTGTTGAATTCCTCCTCTTCACGTTTCTGGAGCTCTTCTGGGGTCATTTCTGACTTGGGCTTGGTTAACAAACTCCTATAATAAATGAATGAATGAATGTTAACCTACTGAAATCTCGATTAAATAGCCTGGCCAATAATATATCTGGTCCGACTATCGACCAATCAGAGCAGTTCACGGTAAAATACTGCTAACAGATTTGCCGGTCATGGCAAAACAACCACTGCCCATGAACAATGCTCATTGCTAGGCTGTGATGGTGATGTAAACAGCAGAAAATAAAATGTAGCCAAGCCATTACTGCCAGTGTAATCAAAGACACAAAATATCCAAATCAAACTATTGGCAGTTCTTAAAACACAAAATACACAAACTAACAACAAAATCTTTGCAAAAATGAATAGTAGTAGTAACCATTCGCAGCATTGGCATTCGATAGTAGCATATAGACAAGAACAGAGTCTTGCTGCTTCGGACCTCGAAACTAACGGGTTGTGAGAGTTTATTATTAACAAAGCAGGCGTAGGTAAAGAGTTAGTATTGATAATAAGACGTGAATGGTATACAACGAGCAGGTTAGCTTCGGCTAAATGGCCTTGGCTAATATGGTTAGCATTGCTAACATTAACGACAAGCGCTACGGTTACAATGTAAGAGTTGGTAGAATATCCACTGTGAAAGCGTAGTCTATACCAGATCGCCTCCGTGTTTTTATAGACCAAAATACTCACATGATTGCCAATGAATGAATTCCGCCAAACTGCAGTGGTCACGTTCCGAATCCCTCCGTAGGCTCAACGATTCCTTCCTACTCGCGTGGGAACAGAACTACTTCCGGGTGTTGCGCGCCTGAAATGTGCACAACTTCCGGGTTGTTTCAATACGTCAACATTTCAAAATGTAACGCGCTGCTAACCTCGACCAGACGTACACAAAATGCTGCTAAATTTGGCCTTTTTTTGTCTCTCTCAATAATAATAATAATAATAATAATAATAATAATAATAATAATAATAATAATAATAATAATAATAATAATAATATTTTTCTGTTCATTATTATTTTCTAGTCAAGTGATTAACAACCTTGGAAGTGGGCACATGACATGAGTCTTGTGAGAGATTTTGCCGCGGGAAATTATCCTCGGCTATCCGTTTTATTTGGTCTGCAAATTATTATTTATGTACTGTATTAGTACTGCTACAAAAAAAACGCAGCTTTGTTCATCTATATATGCCCGTAAGGTACTGTACAGTGACTGGTATCATCATCATCATCATGAACTATTTTAATAAACAGGTTGTGTATATTTTCGTGACTGAAACAATTTAATGTACCTTATTGAAACAACCTACTGAGATGAACCCAAACCCGTAAAAACAGTGAACAACAACTTAGTCACATACTGAATTTTATTCAGACTGATATGACTGTTCATTATTATTTAAGAAGTGTCTCATGCAGGTTTACTGTTAACACTTTTCGGCCACTTAAATCATTTGTTTCAGGCATAAAAATGCTAATAAATATATATGGATATGAAACATTTTGATTAATATACAAACCATGAACCCTCAATAATGAAAAATATCGTTACGCTATCCTTACTTTACAGTTTCAATTAAAAATACTTGATATATGCAAAACAAATATAATATACTCATGTACTGTAATCCACTACCCATTCAAGTTCATCAAATGAGTTAAACTTTCATGCATGAAACAAATTGAATTCTAAAATTTTAAAAGAAAATTTCCCATAAACAACATATCCATGTCAAAGTTATTATTTTATTAAAAAAAAAAATCACCTGCGTGCAACAAGTTCACATGAAATGATAGGTATCATTTTTTATATACAGAACAATGTACAATGCATTACTTAATAAGTTACATTCATACACTCATCATAATTATACGCATATTAATTATATTGTGACATTTTGCTCACCAAAGCCTCGATCTGCAAGCCCTTTGTGCTGAGCAGTGGGACAACACATATGACAACACTAAGCCTTCAGTGGGCTGCAAAAAACACTATCAATTATGTATTAATCACTATAGAGTTGAACTAATTCGGTAATGCAGACGTGCAATTTATCCATTTCAGATAAGATTTTGCATCATACTCACCTTAAAGATTTTGCAAACATGTTCCTGCCTCATATAGATGCATTGCAATTGACAGCGACCATATACAACTATAACTTTACATAAAGAGTTGTCAATGCCACAAGTTCTTTTTGATTTGAGTCATTTTTGCATTTCATAATTCCAAAGTATTTACATGCAGTATTCATGAATAATACATAGAAAAAGGGTAAATATAAAGGCTGTTTTACTTGATGTCAAAATATAATGGCATAGTCATAATTTGTTATTTAAAATCGTATTACATTTTTAGCATTTTTAACTCATTCACTGCCATTGACGACTATAGACGTCAAAAATTCATTTTAACTATTTTTATTACTTAAACTTTCCCCCCACTTTTGTTAGCAAGAGTATGAAAACCTAGATTTTTTTTATTGTACATTTAGAACAGATATAAAATTTGTGATTAATCGTGAGTTAACTATTAAAGTCATGCGATTAATTACAATTACAATTTTAATCGCCTGATGCTCCAATTTTTTAATTATCTTAAATATATATATATATATATATATATATATATATATATATATATATATATATATATATATATATATATATAAATATATATATATATATTTATATATATATATTTAAGATTATTAAAAATTAGGCATCAATGGCAGTGAATGAGTTAATCAAACATTAACAATTGCAGTCATATAAAACAAGTTATAGGCAATACATTTAAAACTTAAAAAAAAAAAATACATAAGGCCACAATAAATATATAAACATATAATTGAACAACCTAAAATGTAATTTTTTCTACTTCTTTTGTAACAGTTCTACTGAGGGTTGTTTTCCAACTATGGGACAGGGATTGGATTAAATGCTCCTGTCCACAAATAGCATGTGTTCCTCGACGAAGGGAGCATAAATCATCCCAGGTTCTGTTCCTTGGAAATTGTCCGTGGAACGTCTTGTTAGTTGACTTTTGAGTCACACCGTGGTATTTTGTTGGAGTAGAAAATGTTCGCTTGCCCAGAGATCTCGCTGAGAGAATTGATCCTGCAGAGAACAGGTGCACGTCGGGATGGATGTGGAGTCGGTGACAAATTCTCGTCGCCAAGAGTTTTGCTCGCGGCTGAGTCCAATATATGACGTGCCCTGGTGCGTTTGCACAAAGCTGCTCGTACTGGAACTGCCTGGGCTCGGACAGATGGATCGCGATGTGTGTACATGCGACGTGGACAAGCGAGCGTGCGCGCTTACGTCATGCTCTGCTTCCAAGTAGTGGGTGCGCACTGGTGTTGCGAGCGGCATCAAGTGTGGTACCGGCCAGTAAAAGGAGCTGGTGGACATCACGCGAACCGCAGCTCCCTTGGATAAAAAGGAGGAGGTTCCAGTTCTGCGCCGGAGCTTCCCCGAAGTGCCGCCGATGAAGACGTTCTCGCTGCACGAGCCCAGCATCCAGTAGCTGCCTTTACCCGGGTCGTCGAAATGGCGCGGCACTTTGACGAAACACTTGTTCAGACTCAAGTTGTGCCGTATTGAGTTTTGCCAGCCACGTCTGTTGTGTCTGTAGAAGGGAAAGTTGTGCATGATGAACTCGTAGATGCCGCTCAGGGTGAGACGTCGTCCCGGACTTTGGCGGATGGCCATCATGATGAGAGCGTTGTAACTAAAAGGTGGTTTGTCTGCTCCAAGGCCAGTTGTGCTGTCTTTATCATTCCTCGCTGGTTTAGAATCAACCAGTGCTGTCCGGTCCCGATGACTGGATGTATTTTGACGCAACAGGCTGCTGATGCTGAATTTAGACTTGTGGCAGAAACCGTGCGAACTGTTGGCGCTCTCCATGTTTGGGATGAGAAAGTAAATAACAGCGTGGTTGCAAGCAGACGTGTGGTGAGGACAGAGTCTTGATCCAAAGTGGCTCAGGAGACCAAGAGAAAGTATTTTTGTTTTGGGAGGGGTGGGGGGGCAGTGTGCAGCAGCAAATGCGCATGATCACTGTGACCACTTGTTGCCAACGATTAACCGACCCCGCCCTCACCCGAGAAATACAGACCCAAGCTTGATGAATTTGAGAGCGGTTCCATTAAGCAGTTTTGTATTTTTGAAATTTTAAATTTCGCATTGCATGAATTTTTTTTTCTCTCCTTCTAAATTAGTATTATTTTATTATCAAAGGGCATTTGAGGGCCAGGGAAAACACTGGCCATGGGAATGGTGTACCTCCAAGTAATATTCTGTGCATATCATCCACTTTGTTAATCAAGCGACAGTCTCATTTGTATGTTTTTCTACATCTCAAGTGTCATTAAATGAGGGGAAAGCAGTTGCTTGTTATGACAGTAGGTCATGAATAAGACAAAAGTATAGCAGTTATTGTCTTTCTAGAAGTAGTAAGTGTCTGATCATGTCAATAAAATTACACAAGCATATGGTTGAAACAACCCATTGTTTTAATAACAAAACTGTGTGAAAATGACAACTGCTAATAAAGAATAAAACACAAATATATATTCACAAAATGTCTGACAAAGTTGCCATACACATTATTCTGTCCATCTATGTCCACAGTGAGGGGCAGTGCAGACGTAGTAAAGTCTCATTGCATCCTGTGTTGGGGGAAGGAAGATAATATATGATTAGAATTGAAATCTTGTCTTCACTTAAAGACCACACAAAGCATCCCACAGGATAGCCTCTAATAATTGATGACACTGTAATACATATTTGGACCATATCAACTGGGAGATAAGTAAAAATAAAATAAGGAGTTTAATCATTTATCAGTGTTACTGTTAAGGTGCTCATTGTTTATACAGCATTTAAACTGATTTGGAGGGCATGAATATGGAAACAATGATTACCTCAGCTTTCATGCTGTGTGACTGGAAGAACACTGCCTCCTTGTGACCACATCTAGGGAGAAATACGGTGTAACCGTGCACAGCATTATAACATGCAAACATTCAGTGATACATACTCTTACTAAACCTAAATAAATATTCGCAGCTACATGAATATACAGTGTACATACATGTAATGGGTATGTGAAAAGAGACTTTAGATTGGTTAATAATTTGTAAAAAATAACACGGACCCATGCATGCGGACTGACCAATACTATAGATTAGTTTAGTTTCGGCCTGACACCAGCACATACTGTAATCTATATGCATCTCTTTTTTTTTTTTTAAACAACTAACTTTTATACATTATTTCCTGACCCATAACTTAGCTTAGCAAATGCAAGGAAATGCAATTGAAATAAAAAACAATGTACATTTAAGTGTAATATAAATGAGTATGTGCAAAGATTTCGAACAAAATCATTATTTTCTGTGGCACAGGATAAAAAATATTCAAAGAAATGAAGGCTACTGATTGCAAATATATTTTGTCAACATGTACACATGAAACATAATAATGTACGTGTGAACAAAAACTACATTTTAATAAATCAAATTCATAGAAATGCCAGCATGCGTAAGTCTGATCATCAAACGTAATTTTAATATATAATGCATTTCTTTCTGTTCTGTTTATTTTACAGTATAAAATGGGTGCACTGCACACCACCAGGAGTAAAACTTACTTAGGGCAGGGATGGTCTTCTGTTCTTGGTAACGTTGGATCTTGAGATACATCAGCAATGATTTGGGTCAATTCACTGCAGAAAACATAAAAAGAATAATGTAGGTAAATAGGGAACAAAATATGTAATTTTTGCAGCCTTAAAAACACATAACAGCTGCATAATATGTTATAACATTGCATGTTATTAACCGGCACACATACATTTGCGCACATTTCCACCATTTTAGCCTCACTGATTAATTTTTAATTCTTTCCATCCATTTTCTGGACCACTTACCCTAATTAGGGTCACGGTGCGCTGGAGCCTCCTAGCCCCATCTGACTTTGGGCGAAAGGGAGGGTAAACCCTAAACTAGCCACCAACCAATCGCAGGGCACATGTAGACAATCAATCATTCATACTCACATTCAACAACATGCAAACTCCACATAGGAAGGCCAGAGCCTGGATTTGAATCCACGACCTCTAAACTGTAAGGCGTGCTAACGTCAGCCACCATTCTCCCTCTTTCCTTGGCCTTTTACACATAGTGTCATGTTGAATCATTTAATCACTTATATTTTACTGCTATATTTGTATTTCTATCAGTTTTAACTTCTCCTTTTGTGACTGATGTTTGTGTCTTTTATTTTTATTTCTTTACTTTTTTGCGTTTTATGTGAAGCTATTTTCTTTGTTGTGACTATTGGTTTACTTTGTACAACACTTTGGTACATTGTGTGCGTTTTTAAAGTGCTTAACAAATAAAGTTGGAGACAGATTGTAAATAGATACAGCGAGTAATGCAAACTTGGAACTTCTTTTCAAAACAGACGGTTACTTAAAACAAGAAAAAAAAAACCAGCCACTCTAAGAAGTTAACTAATTTTACACACATCAATATGCAGTTCAAAATGCAACAATGTTCATACTTACTCAACTTCGTGGGTTATCTTGTTGACATAAATACAGCTGTTGTCTGCCTCCTGCTGGTAGTCACAATTTCTGCACTGTGAGATTAGAAGATTTCAAAATTCAGAGACTAAAAGTGCCAACTTAATTCCTGATACTTGTATGACCAATAAACAACCTTGTGCCATTCTTAAAAAATTACAACAAGAACTGATATAACACATCTACAGTATAACGTTATTTCTATCTGAATGCAGTGCAGTAAACACACAAACTTACCGCGTAGAGTAAGATCCGATTCTCCTTATCTTCTTTTGGATACAGCATATTGTTACTGAAAAAAAAAAAGATTTAATAATAAAAGCACTCATTGCAAATATCGATTAAAATTTAGATGCTGTTATTTACGATCACTTCACGTTGCCTTAACATTTTGTAGCATCGCTAGCTTAACTAAACTCATGTATCACAATCTTACCACTCTTGACAAAATCGGATGCCCACAAAGCCCGGCTCGTACGTCCCGGTTTCCAAGTCCATTGGAATGACTATTGTTTATGGTATAAAAAAAGAAAAGAAAAGCAAATACAGTACTATCTAAATTTATTTCAGTCTCGGTCTTGACACGCAAAGACGAAACACAACGCTTGGAAAGCAGACTAGTACGCATGCGTGTGTTTGTTGAAGCTGATGTTTTTAGACAGCGCTCCACAGTGGTTGGAGGTAACACATTCAACGGAAGTCACTTTTTTTTATTTATCTTTTTTAAACATTGAACTTTATTAAAAAAAAATAGACAGTGAGCAAAAACATGTAGAAAACATATACATTCTACAATATAAACAACACAAACACAAAACACGCCAGGCAGGTTACAAAGGATATAGAATAGAAGCTAAACAAAATAAAACCAAGATAAAGTTTAGACAGCTTCTGGATATACACAAGCAGATCATGAGGACAAATAATTGTTTTATAAACACAAATAACTCAATGAAAATTAGCTTATTATACATGAATTTGGATCTGTGAATGCAACATTTTGCTCATGTAATAATGTTTATCAAATAAAATTGTGAGTAGTAGGCAGTCTTGTCATGTCCAAATATACCAAATAATACATACCGGTATTTCCAAAATAAAGAAAAGCCTGGTTACATGCGATCTCTGATGAATTGTCAGTTTACATCAGAACTGCTTTGACCAGAATAAATGGACTGAAGTTTCTCTTGAGTCAATACAAAAACTACAATTAGTATCTAAATATTTTTAAAATTTCAGCCAATATATATTGGATGGGTAAAATCTATGCCCCATTTTAAAATAAATCTCTTTAACATTAGTTGTAATGAAAAATGTATGTGGCAAAAGCCCGGAAGTCACATTTAGCGTTTAGAAGTAAACAGTTAAACTTATGCATTATATAATCAATTAAAAACATGGGGAAACCAATTCCTATCTATTTTCTATGCTGTGTTTAAAACAATATTTTTTTGTTAAATAATAAAATAATATTTTATTCAAAGTTCAAATTCTTTGATAGGGTATATATATATACAGTAAAGGGACTGTGTTTAGTTGTCTGCTTAAATGATAATAATTAGTAAAACTAAAGTGAAGAAATAATGATACTCCAAGTTGATGAAATGCACTTGTATATGGTAGCCTGTCTTGTTGTATTTAGTATTATATGAATAGCATTTCAATTTATATACACTAAATATGTAACAATGTGTTATGTGATATAAAGATAATAAAGTAATATGTATTGAAATATGTTAAATAGTGAAAATGAGACATGGAAAAACGAACCATCAATTTTTCACATAATTAAAGATGACAATATTGATTTACAATATACAACAATTTTTCCAAGGGCTTTTTTTGGTCAAGAAGATCTGTTCAATGAAAATTAATTTATGGTACATGGTGTTACTAAATTGGTCAATAACATAGGATGCATTTTACTTGAATGATACATTTAC
Source organism: Vanacampus margaritifer (assembly GCF_051991255.1). Taxonomy (NCBI): domain Eukaryota; kingdom Metazoa; phylum Chordata; class Actinopteri; order Syngnathiformes; family Syngnathidae; genus Vanacampus; species Vanacampus margaritifer. The sequence goes on from NC_135436.1 coordinate 18,100,263, forward strand.
AGTGCTTAAAATTATTATTTTTTTTTAATAGTTGTTAAACAAAAAAGACACAGACAGAAGCAGGATGCTACTTTATGCAGTTTCTTTGACTACCTTGTTGTTCCATACAACCGACAGAAGAGATTACACACATTGCTGTCCATAGAACTCTGTTTGGCAGTATCCGTTGTCCGTTACAATAATCTGTTACAGTAACTGTATGCAGCCTGCCCTAGTACCTACCCACTGTGTCATATATATATATTCCACTCTCTCCCCTCCCAAAGCCTGAGCCCTTGATCCTCGAGCTAATTCCATGAATCATCCAAGTCTAAATTCACTGATGGCGCAGCAGCACACAAAGTTGAAAGTTCAGATTGCTAGAATGAGACAAAGGAATCTCTTAAGCAAACAAGATGGAAGGACTCAAACAACACACTATAAATTACAAAAAGTTTGAGCTATGTGCAAGCAGTCATACAACTCTGGATTCTGGCTGCTGTTTGTCAATAGTGCTCGCCATCTGTGTGCCCTTGCACCAACGACGCACTGTGCCAACTCATCAGAGGGGACTGTCAAGGCTGGCTGACGTCACCCATCAAGCCTGTGTAATCGAAAGAGACGCTAATCCAAAGCCTGATTGTGGGTCGGGGCTGGGAGAGGGAGGACGATGACACAAGGAGGGAAGTTCGAAGGCAGCACATGTTGGAAAAGTTGGATTGAGGCTGTGCAAGTGAGGCAGGTGCTGTCCTAACTGGAGCAAGGCCGTCAGGCACTTCGCCCCCTTGCATCCTCATCTCCTGAGCATCTCTGAAGGTGCGGGACGCCCGCATCCAGGCCTCGTGCTGGACACCAACAGCCTTGCCGAGAGCTCTGCAGAGGGGGAATGTTGCGGGAGCTTCTCACGTTCTTTTGAACCCCCCATTATGCAAACTGTGCCCACTGTCTTCACCACAGTGGATCTGTGCCAAGATGGAGAAGAAGACAGCTACCTGACAGCAAATGAAGGGTAAGGGGAGGCATGGTTTGTTTTTTATTGGAGGCAGACATCTCCCAACTGACCTTATTTTGAACCCAAATTGGATTGGTCATCCTTCATTCAAAAACTTTTGTTAAACCTAACAATATAGAAAATTATAATCTTTAGTGTAGCACTCCAGAGTAGCCATTATATTAATACTCAATTTATTTTTATACATGTCTGACTTGCCTTAAAGGTTGCGTTTATTTTCTGATGATTGTGTAATTATGAATAAATGTCCTGCACTCTCCACAAAACCGATTGTTAAAAATAAATAAATAAATCAAGTCACGTACTGCAGAATTTGAAGCATATTTAGTCCATGTAGATTTGATTTTATACAACAAGCTTTGCTGCTAGCAATGTGGAGTGAGTGGAAACACACAGGTGTTCAGAGAGAGTGTACATGAAGGGGATTACATAGAGGCTAAGCTTCTTCATAAGAGCTCCTGTAAGTTTCCATCCCAGGTGGCACACAAACAGCTTAGTGTGACACACTTGTCATCGGCATCATATCAGAAATGTTTTTTGGTCGGATTGTGCACGTTCCACAAATGGGTCAAAAATGGCAACGTCCCCTCCAAAGCTGATCCGGTTAGGATGAGAACAGATGAGTGTCCTGGTTTTTGGCCAAGCAGTGTTTCTTCATTTTCTAAATACATACGTCTGACCTGAAAGCAAACTTCCCCCATCTCATGTTTTATTGAATCAAGTTCACCCTGAGCCTAAGAATCAATACCTGCTGTTTTCAGTCATATTGGGCTTTGTATTCATGTATTTTTTTGAGTCAGAAGCATTTTAAAAATTAACAATCAATAGGGATTTACAAAATGTTTAAGTGTCAGTGTCACTTAGTGTGCATGTCATGTAATACCTGGCCAGCAGGTAGAGCTGTTTGTCCTGTTGTTGTTGCCCACAATCAGTTGTTATATTACTAGCATGCTAATAATGTTTCTGTTACACCAGCCATGTTCACATTTTGGCATTTAGCAATTAATAAGCATCTCAGGTACACCAAAAGTTGATGGGGATGGTCAAATGACATCTATTTTTTCAAATGCTTAAGCTAACCAAAATGGTTCAACTAAAAGTACACAAATCCCACAGATCAAATTTTGCATTTATGCGCAGTCCATGCATATTTACATTTAAAAATAAGCATCAGTTCAAATTGTAGGCAATGTTTAACATGGTTACCATGGATGTACTACACAATGACCATATACATTTTGCAGTGAAAACGCAGTATGTGAGGGAAACTAACTAACTAACTAACTAACTAACTAACTAACTAACTAACTAACTAACTAACTAACTAACTAACTAACTAACTAACTAACTAACTAACTAACTAACTTCACGATTGCATGTAAGTTTATTTATCATAATGATGCAACACTGTTTTTTTTTTTGTGTGCAGTTTTCTTTTAGAATGACTTGTTACTATAACACTGTACGTACATCTGGCATAATAATCCAAAATCATCAAATCATTTTATAAAATATTGCGAATAGATTAGTTATTCCCCCCACCTTTTTTTTTTAAATCCTCTTTTAAGGACATTTCAATCGTGTTCTGATAATCCAAGGTTTACGTACGTGCTCTAATTTGGAATATACATGAATTGATCACTTTTTCATTTGCAATAGCTATTAATATCACAATATCTATATTGGTTATATAGAGAGTTAAAAACAAATCTTTCTTAAATCCTACAGCTACTGTAAGTGACGCTGTTACCAAACACCAAAAAGTGCCCAAAGAAGATTCTATATAAAGTAACACTGAGATGAGATTTGTCTTTCAGATGAGATGTCATTAAGGAGTAAGCACGATTTTAACAGATTGCGTGCTACATCATGACTGAAAGTCAATTGAGGCAAGAGTAAAGCGGGGACAGAGCCAGAAAAAACAGTAATTAAAAATAGAAAGAGAAAAAGTAAGTAGAGGGGGATAAAAAAAAAAGATTCTTTCAGACAGATCGTCAGTATTTCTTGACCACCGTCTCATTTTTTATGGACACCACAAAGATAGTGAAGTCATATGGAGCAGGAGTGAAGGATTTTTTTTTTAAGCGTCCATTGACTACACCGCGAGCTCCACATCAGGAATCTTTGTGAAGTAAAGATAACAGAGGACCTTGGCATATCACGTTTGGAGAATGGAGCAAATGTTTGGTGGCAGATGAAACGGAGCCGCCACACTCCCACCCCTCAATTTCAGAAGGAGGGCGTGGAGTCTATGTGTTCAGTGTGGCTCACTGTCACAACATGAATTATGAGCAGCAGCAGACATAATCCATTTTTGTGCAAAGCTCTGTTTGACTCTTCGCTAATCTGCAGTGTGTGTGTGTGTTACAGGAGACACCATGTGATGACACACATGCAAGCGCAGCCACATAATTCACTTAGTATGGCAGCTTTAGAAATGTAGGAGTGACTGTAAACCTGAGAACATAGAGAACTGTTGAAATTTAGCTTGAAACACAAGAAAATGTGCTATTTATGTTAATGCGTTGTATCAAATTACTGTAAATGCATGTCAAGAACAGTGTGAAGAAAGTTTGGAAGATTTTGAAGTGTTTTGATAGAAACTGTCAATGAAATGAGCTTTTCCAAAACATTTGCAAATTTCATTAAGCAACGAATATAACTTAAACCACACAGTTTTGGGTTAGAGTGCAACCCAACCCAGTGCATTTATGGATTCTTGGTAATTCTGAAGGGCCCCCAGGATGACATTCTTTCCAATTATGAAGATTTTTTAAGCTTAATTTATAATCATGTGACTGCTTGTTGTTATGTCTGCAACCTTATAAAGTTGTTAGAAAGAAACCCAGTGAGCCTTGTTGCTGCTTTCTGTTGCTGGTGGTATGATCATCAGCAGATAAACTTTATTTTAAGCCAAGATAGTCTTCTGTCAAAGTTTCGACATATAGTAAGTTCACATTATTTATTGTGTGCATAAGTCTACTTTATGTTATACTGTAGTGGTTTTGTTGTGTCTGCAGAGGGATGGAGGAGCCAAGTGGTCAGGGATCAATCTCTGAAGATCTGCAAAGGAAGGAACAACGATTGCCTTTCCAGGTATCTATCATCTTTAGGCCACTTGCATATCTTGCAGTCATTTGTGTTTGTGGGTTATATGTTTTTTGTCCAATCAGATTTTAGCTTTCATGTGTTGCTATATCAGTGTCAAACTTTCCAATGCCTTCAGACTGAGAATGCAGGCACCATACAACTAAAAAAAAGATGATATAATTAGTTTTTTAAAGAACCTGAACCAATTAGATTGGGGCGTCAACATTGTGCCATCCTCTGATTGGTTCAGAGCTACTTGGGAGTACATGAAGCTGGGAGAGGACAACTAACAGTACTTGAGTTGGGCATGAGGTGGAACCCCCCCCCCCCCCCCCCACACCCCTAAAAAAAAGGAAAAGAAAACTGGACGTTGTGAGGCATAGAAATGGTAATTTTTTTTAATTTAAAGGATCTTTGTGCAGTTTGTCACTTTTTTACTCGCGACTGCCACCTCTGGTCCAAAGCGTAACTGCAGCATCTGTGTCCGGCTCGTTCATGGTGCGCGTGCGAGTACGTGCACCCTCCACCATCCCTCACCTCCCCTCCCCAAAGAAACTGAGGAGTGTGCGGGTCGCACACTCTTTCGATAAAGGGAAGATGAAAGCTGATAGGCGCAGTCAGAGTAAAACAGTCAGGGCTCTTCGTTCTCATCTGGGGATTGGTGGAGCATGCATGATGGAGAAAAAGCTTTAATATTACCTTTTTAAACTGCGCAATGCACCTTTAAAATATAATTTGTGATAATAGCATATTTTCAAGGACCAAAAAAACCCCCACACTCACCATTAGCTGAACTTCAACGAGCCATGGCCCGCTTGTATGCCAACAAGTAGTGATGGGAAAATGAAGCCTCATGAAGCTTCATGAAGCACTTTTACGATTTTTTTTACTCCTCTAGATGGTGCTCTTGGTTCAAATATAAAGGCTAGTGCAATGAAAATGTATTACATTTCCACTGCCTTTTTAAACCAATAGTGCCATCTAGAGGAGTCAAAAAATATCACAAGTGCTTCATGAAGCTTCATTTTCCCATCACTACCAACAAGTATTAGTATTAAGTGCGACAGTAATGACAGAGTGCAGTGCCATAGTGTTAATTCTATGCTAAATAAAGTTGTCATTACCATCTGTGCATCTGGCGATGACACTTCACTTCGTGCCGCTGCCCTTGTCCTTGCAATGGAGGTTAGCCTCAAGTAGCTTTCAGCTAACGTCCGATTGCTAGTTTTCACTGCCCGTGAGTGAGTAGTGATGTCGCCGAAGCCACCGGCAGAAGAATGCAGCGTAGTGGTTATTGTGAGGGACACTCACAAAAAAGTAATTACATTAGTAAAATTAATTTATATATGACAACACAATTGAACATAAGACAACTGTCAATAGTAACAGAGCTATGACATGGCAGGGTTATTTCTGGCTCTCTTTTAATTCTTTAGCCTGTTTATAAAAAAAAAAATCACAAATTCAAATTTACTCTCAGCTAAAATGACCCATATTGTTACATTCTGCTAAGTGCTCAATCATTCCTTTCACTCTCCTTCAAGATCTTCCCTGACCCGGTTGAGGTAGTGCTCGACCCGCAGACATCTTTGAACAGCTTGGCTCAGGACCACCAAAGGGAGCGTCTACCCTCTATTGTTGTGGAGCCCACTGAGGTGAGCGAGGTGGAGAGCGGAGAACTGCGCTGGCCCCCAGAAAACGTGGACATGGATGAGGATGAGGAGGACCTCTTCTTGGAGCAGTGCATCCCCCCGGCTAACATTGCTGACTGGGGAGAGGAGGAAGAGGAGGAGGACGGGAAAGAAAGAACATCGGTTATTCTGAGCCAGCAGCAAGGATTGACACTCATTGGTGAGTTGCATACGTCTGGGTTATTCTATAGCTAGTGGCTGTCGTTTTTAGGATCGAAGATAAATTGGAGCCTAACCTAGATGATTTTGAGGCGGGAGGAAGGATACACCCTGGACTAGTTGCCAGCCAATCTGAAAGCCCATTTGCACACACATGGGCAATTTAATGTTGAATTTGTAAATTTTTTGGAACATGAGAGAAAACCAGAGCACCCAAAAGAAAACTCACACAAGCATGGGGAAACTCCACATAGGAAGGCTAGAGTCAAGACTGAACTTTGAACCTTAGAACTGTGAGGCAGATGTGATAACCACATCCTCGACCATGATACCGGATCATGTTTTATGTTTTAACTACAGAAAGGTCAGATTATTTAACTTTTTTAGAATGTTTTCTCCCACACCACAGCTTTTGTGGAGACTTTAATCTCTGAATCAGAATAATTTGGATTTTATTTTATACATTGTGCCATTTCAGATGGAGGCTGTTTTGTGCTCTCTCCACCATAAACACATTAGAAAAATGTCAGGATCAGATAGCTAATGCCAACCCGCCTCACTCTCACGAGGAAATAAAGGCGTTGGTGTGACTTATTCATGTTTTTGGAGCAAATCCCGGGAAAACCAGACTCTGAGGAACTTCAAGCTTTGGACCTTTGTTCACAGTCATGAAAATTGGAGGAGGGGATAGAGTTGGGGCAGTTGGGTGTGGGAAAATCCATGACTAACTATCCTTTTCATTTCCTTCACACTGATGTGGGGGTCAGACAGCATCGACTCAGCAACTTCCTGCTTGAACGATGGCTCGTTGCTCCTTAATGTCCGTGACAACTGCATGATAACACAACTGCTAAGATGTCTATCTAAGATATTGCGTGGGTGTAATGCGTGCTGCAGGGGGTTTAGGCCATGCCCAAGTGCCGTGGGTAAGGATGCAATGGTGTGATTTCTCACACTCTGTGGCCATTGTGTCAAAAAGCCCAATCACCTGCTCAAGAATCAGAAGTGAGTATGACTAAGTATTGCCTTTCAGCTTCATCAGTTTTTTTTTTAATTGACCACCTTAACTCTTTGACTGCCAACCATTTTCAGAAAAGAGAACATGTGGGTGCCAGCTGATTTAGAGCATTTTGACTGATCTTTCAAGGTCCACAGAAAATTTTGTGTTTGGACTATGGAAACACAGATACTACCAAATGAAAGATTGAAAAAAGTTAGTTTCTACCTTATTCAGTTTTTCAGTAATCAACAATAGAAAATAGGTTAGTTTCACCCAAATGCTCTGTTTTGGACCAAAATACGGAGAAATCAAGCTTTTTGTGAAACGATATTATTTCATGCACTCTAGTTAATTTGACACCTTTTTTTTTCCATGAATGATGCCACAAACACCTAAACAGTGCTTTACTTCTGTAAAACACTACCACCAACAATGAAAACGTGTTTTTTGATAGCAAAATAAGTTTATTTACATTCAACAGTGTAACAATTTGACAAAACAATTTGGCAAACTATTTACAAATGTGTGCAACCGTGCATGTGTGGTACTATTTATAATTGTGTGGATGTTTCAACACCACAATTTTTTTCTTTTTGTGTGGTATATTGTGTAACACTCCCCTGCGTGCAAGGGGACGCAGCAGGATTTGCACCACAGATTAGTTTCACTGCGATTGCCCTTTCGCGTGCAGACCCCACACTTTTTTGCCGGCCTTTTTTTCTGGGGAGTAGCAGGTATATACTGCAGTGTGTGTTTGGCCATGTTGCCATCAAGTCTACTCTCAGGATCATGATACGGTGACCTGGTGTTACGTCTGGCTTCCTCATGTCCTTCAGTTCCTATACCGGGTAGTAAGAGATGTTCTGATCCATCTTATCCACTCCATTCATGATGGCATTGTAGTCTCCGTGATCAGACTGTACCCACTCCTCCGATGAATATGCATTGGACTCGGGGTACTCTTCATCGTCCGATTGAACGTCCGCCTGTGCAGAAGTGCTCGGTTGTGCACCACGTTTTCCGGCGTTAGCATCGCTAGCCGGTGAGGCTTTACGACGTGATCGAAGCCGCCGCGTCAACGCTTCCAACTTCGGCGTCAACCTCGGAGTCACCATCATCATCATCATCAATGTGCTCTTTAGCACTGGTCGATGTTTTTCTTCTTTGAAAAACATGCTCAAGCGTGAGCTGCTTGCAACCGGTCGCCATTTTCGCTTCCTCAGCCATTCTCCCCTCAACACTCTAGCTCCGCCTCACGTCTTCTACTACTGACTCCTACCCGATCTTGTCCCAAGAGAGTCATCGCTGCCATCTAGTGCTGGCCAAGCCCCCCCCCCAAACATAGTTAACGTCTTTTAACGTTTTTGACAGCACTCATTTGGATTTTACTAAACGTTAGGTGGGAGGCAATCTGTTTGTTTTTTTAACAATTTTTTTATATGAAGTTCTTTGTGTTGCTTTTAAAGTATGAAAAGTGCGATACAAATAAAGATTTGATTGATTAATTATTTGAGGGGTCGCCACAACGTTCATTTAAGCGTTTTGTTAAGCATTTCCAGCTGTCCTTAATGATGAAGCCATCCAATTTATTAGTCTTTAGTGCTGGCACAGACAGGAACGTTCTGATGTCTAGGAGTTGGGGCACTGGTTTAAGGCCTCTAGACACCAATCCGACGTCGGAAGTCGGGTAGTGGCTGGGCGTCGGTATGCGCTGTCTGATTAATGTATGAAGCATCTGTTGGCAGAGCATCTGGGTGGTGTTTGCAACGGATGTAATATGTTGAATCGGTGTCGGACTGTTGTGACATGATCACCCTGATTGGCTGTTAGCTAGCGAATCAGCGCTTGGGGCAAAAACAAGAAGTGACGAACGTGGATAAACAGTAAGCGTAGGAAAGTCTTTACAATATCGCTCATTTCACACATTATCACCCTTCGCATTTGGATATAATTGTCTGGACAGAAGATCGAGGAGATGAATTGTGGTTCAAGAGAAACTGGCATTGTATGACATTACCGTTAAAACTCATTCAAACCCTAAAACGTCTAAATACTGTACTGTACCTGTCGAGCCAGCTCACGCTCACGAATAAGTTGGAATGCAGTTGTAGTCTTTTAACTGAGGCTTTTCTCAACATGCCACAATCTGCTATACTGTACATTCACATAGGAGCGTCCGTTCTCTTAATGTGTCCCACCAGATATCTACCATTCGTTCCTAGTTCCTACTACTACTCAAAGTACATCTTCATGGCTATTATTTTTTCACAGAGCCCTTTTCTTATTATTTAACTGTTCATGCATTTGCAGCCACTAATAGTAAACATATGGAACATTAAATTCAACAACCATCTTGTTTTCTTTAAGTGCGTTTCTAAAGTGCTAAAGTTAAATTAACCTTCTGCTTTTCTTTCCTTTAAAAAAAAACACTCTAAGGGGGTTGCTTCAGTGAAAATGGCTGGGAGGGAATGAGTTAAAGGGTGTGTAGATTAAAATTATACATCACATTACATTACACTATAAGTTTAAAATGATTTCATTGAACTTGGGGTTTGTAGATAAGCAGTTAGGTTTTTCTTCAGCTGCTGTTTGTTGAAGGTTATGACCATTTTTTTCCGTTGGTCCTGTTCCTGCATGTTCGAGTGCTTATCGAAGTGGTCCATCTACAAAAAAGTACAGCTTTTTCAATCTTTGCAGTTTTCACAGTCACTTTCCAATTTTGTGTTTTGCAGACCTACAGTCAGATGCATTTCGAGATGACACCCCCACACTTCCACCAAGCTGTGTTTCGACCCTCAACCGAAACTTCTGAAGACCCTATGAGTAAACAATAATAAGTTGACACTGCCAATGAAAGATTATACGTGTGAGCTGAAAGACTAAATAAACGGCAGTGCTGAAAAAGGAAAATATTTTCAAGTGCTGATAAACAACCAGTGAAGTTCACAGTGAAGCCATAAATGGGCATATCTGCACACTTGGCAACATGCTGATGAAGATAATCACACAAACACATATTGCAAAATGCAAACATTCACTGAACATTAAAGTGTGTGTGTGTGTGTGTGTGAGAGCGAGTTTATATCACATCAAAGGGACCATTTTCTGGGTTTTTGCTATCATTGTGGGGACCACGTGTCCTTTTGGGGACATTTTGGTGGTCTCCATGAGTCCAAACCTCTTTTTGAGGGTCAAAACTGGGTTTTAGAGTTTAGGTTTGAATTGGGTTTTGGTTAGGGTTAGGGTAAGGCAGTCAGTTGTGATGGTTAAGGTTAGGGTAAGGGTCTCGGAAATGCATTATGTCAATGAGATGTCCTCACTAGAAATATATACCTAAAGTGTGTGTGTGTGTGTGTGTGTGTGTGTGTGTGTATTTCTAAAACTTTTAGCACCTTTGTGTTATGTTTCATTTCCCAAACTCACACTTTTGAATGTCAGCGAGGACATGTTTGCTTTGCATATTATTTTGTACCTTTTACTCAGTTCCCAAAATATCCTTTAGCATACAGAACTTTTTCATAAACTCTTTTCAACGCAATGGTGACTTCAGTGGATATTTAGAAGAGAATTGTCATTATTACTCATTGAAGAGGAACTCAAGTCAAAAACATTCTTAACAATAATTTGTTCTATGTGTCCCAGTAGTCCAAACACGGCATTGTGATTAATAATATTGTGTTTGTTCAATAAGAATTAAGCAGCAAAATTCACCTGTTTTTATCCATCTTAGGGGGCGGACATTTTGCCACTTGTTGTCAATCGGAAATAACATTGCGGCTCATTTGCTTTAGCTAAAAACGGGTGGATTTTGCTGATTAATTGATATTCCACAAACACAATATTAATCACAATACTGTGTTTAGACTAAGTGGCGCCGCATAGAACATTAAGGATATTTCTCACTTATATTTCCCTTCAAATAGTTATCATAGTATATGAGGTCAACAATTCTAACATTACCACATTTTAAGAACTCATTTTGTCAAAAAAAGGCAGCTAAGGTTAGTAAGCAAATCAGATAAAACTGAAAACTGTTTTGTGGTTTTGTGTCTAGGCTGACCTGTGAATAAAGTGTACATATGATGGTGTCACTGAATAAAAAATAAAAAATAAATGCATCACTTAAGCATTTTGTCCCTCTGTCACAATCCATAAATTTGAACGTATACTGTAATATATATATATATATATATATATATATATATATATATATATATATATTTTAACATAACATATTTTTACTCACATGTTAGATTTTTATGATCTGTATTTTCCCTGTAATTTAATTATTCATTAATTTTACTACTATTTTACAGCCAATAGTGTTATTGGAGTAAGTTGCAAGTTGCACAAGTAAATGTGCCTGCTCTTTTCCTATATACTGTATGGTATTTCCAAATTGACTTTGAGTATTTTTTTTCTAAACAACAAATCTTGATATTAAGTAAAGAAGTAATTAATTAAATATATATATATATATATATATAAATATATATATATAAACTAAATATATCTGGCTGCTAATTTATTGCTAAATATGACATTCGGTTTGGCTAATAAATGTGTAAATTTGTCTCTAATATTAATGCTTTATCACCATCATACTTACCTCATGTCACTCCTTTTAACATGGTTGCATTAAAAAAAAGGTGTTAGTGTGTGTGTGACTTGCGGTATAAAACATTGCAACAGGAGAAAATCGCATAACATCCACCCAGCTAAGACACGTGTGCAACATTGACAACCGTGACGCCGTAAGTAAAACATATTAAGACTTTTATTTCAATTTGAAAAAACCTTTCATTTGTATTTTTAAATAGAACTGCTGTGATTGAACGATTCTCTTAAGTATTTAGACTGATTAGCAAGTTTTGATCATTTTGATTTGAACTTGTGATAGTTTATTGATGGAAGCCAGAGACTATGCAACACGGATCTTCTAGCTAAGCGCATTTTAAAGAATGAAATAAATAAATAAATGAAATGAAATTCCCCACAAACTTCTATATTTCTTTCTCTGTTTTTGATTGACAGTTGTACCTTTAATTTTGGATACCCTTAAAGTTGTACAATCACAGGAGTCAGCCCCGTTACATAGACAAATAACAGTCCAACTATAAGATTATATTACATCATGGATTTAAAAAAATAATAATACTCTGACTGTAAAATGCCTCTTAGCCTAAATAAATCAAGATTTCATTTGAGTAATTTCGTCAGGATCGTACCTCGGTCTTTAATAATTTAGACTGGGGCCAGCTTAGTTCTGGGGGTCGTTATCCGTCCCAACTCATAAAGTTGTGGGGCATTGAAAAGGTTGGGGACAGCATCCATGTCATGAAGCTGCATTGCTAACATTTAGTTTTGAATTTACAGCTTAATCATGTACGACCTCTATGACTGGAGTGAATTGGACAGCGATCCAAACTACAACATCACTTATTACGATTACAATGGCGACAACATGGAGCCAGAGATTCTCCCTGTCCATGTCGTGGCTCTGACCTTCTACGCCCTTGTGGTTTTGTTTGGCGTTCCTGGAAACGCCATAGTGATTTGGGTGACCGGTTTCAAAATGTCCCTGTCGGTCCCGAACATGTTTCTCCTCAACCTCGCGCTGGCTGACCTCCTGTGTTGCCTCTCACTGCCTCTTCTCATGATGCTTCTCGTCAACCATGACATTTGGGAATTTGGCCCTGTGGCGTGCACTTTTCTCAAAGGCCTCTTCTACTTGGTGAAGTACTGCAGCATCTTGCAGCTCGTCTTCATAAGTCTGGATCGATGGTTGTTGGTGGCCAGGCCCGTGTGGTGCCAAAACAACAGGGGACCCAAGTATGCTGTCCTGGGTTGTATTGCAGTGTGGTGTCTGGCCCTGATAGCAAGCATCCCTGAGTTTGTGTACAATAAGGAGATCACAGTGGGTGTACACAAGCATGAGTGTTTAACGCTTCACAGTGTGCAGAGACTCAGGCTCATCACAACGCTCCGATTCCTGTTTGAATTCCTCCTGCCGTTCCTCATCATCGGCATCTGCCACTTGATGGTCTACAGGAGAGCCGACAGTAAAGTGGCAACCTGCAGGACTCGCTCCAAACGGACGCTGAGGGTTATCGTTGCCGTGGTGCTCAGTTTCTTCCTGTGCTGGCTGCCCCTGCACATTGTCAAATTCTTGGTGTTGGTGATCCCTCAATATTCCCATCACAATCCGTCCTTGCACATTGCCGAAGTTTTGACCCTATGCCTGCCCTACTTCAACTGCTGCCTCAACCCGCTGCTTTATGTGTGTCTGGGCCGAGGCTTCAAAGACATAATGAACCGCTCCCTGTGCAACATCTTCCACTTAATTAACGAGGACCACACGCCTAGGACCAACATGGCTGTTTAAGAAGGTGCAAGAGTGCGCAGAAATTGACATGGGCCTTTATCAACCGTCGTAATAGATGAGGAGGATTTTTCCTTCCTTCAATGAATTACACTGAACAATTATTAGGGCTCATTCTTGGGAAAGGAATTTGGAAGCAATCGAACCATGGGACTAAATTCAAGTCAATAAAATGCTGTAAGGTAAAAAAAAATAAAAAAATCAACAGCCATGTTTATTGTAAAAAATAATGTCTATTGTGTGTGATTCTATGGAGATTCTCACTGAGAGCATCGAAACTATGTATGTATGACTTATGTATTCAACAAAAAAACCCAACTGAAAACAGGTTTAATATTATCGATTTTTCAAAATAGTCATCTTTTGGTTACTTTTTTTTTGCATACTCTTGAAATTCTTACCTCTGGAAACTCCTTAAAGACTGTTGGAAAACCCTTTCAGGTGACTAGCTTTTGAAGCTCAACGAGAGAATGCCAAGAATGTGCAAAAAAGTAATCAGCAAAAAGGGTGGCTATTTATTTATACATCTATTTTATTATTTTCACCTTTTTTTTGTTAAGTACATAACTCCAAATGTGTTCGTTAGTTGTCATAGTGGTCGTCATAGTTTTGATGCCTTCAGTGATAATTGTCAGTTTCCTTTTAAAATAGCTTGCTCTCTTTGATGGTGTAATGTTAATGGTTGAACAAACATGACGTTTTTGGGGTTTCCTGAAAAGGGACTATGTTGGAGGTTCGAGGTTTCCGCCCGACATATCGACTTGTATAAACGCCCGCTCAGCTTAATGCTATCGGTTCTGCGTGTTTATGTTGTTTTCAATTCATTTTTTTCCCTTTGCACCTTTGTATTGTTGTTTTATTTAATATTATGTAATATATTGTATAGCGTCCTTGAGTGTCAAGAAAGGTGTTTAAATAAAATCTATTATTATTATTATTATTATTTGTGGCTAATAAACTCTCTAAATTGCTTAAAAAATGATATAGTTTTTAATGTTTGAAATATATATATATTTTTTTATATCTGGCTTCTATTTTAATGTCAAATTTGCCATTCCTTTTGTCTCATAAATTTGCAAATCTGATTCTGTTAATGTATGACCACTTGTCAACCATGAACCTCACCGCACCACAGTTTTTACCAATACCCCTATACAGTAAATATGTGTGTGTATGTGTGCGCCTTTGTCTTTGCTACATTGTGGGGCCCATACACGCGTGTTTTTCCAGGTTTAACTACCATTGTGGGGACATTTTGGTGGTCCCCACAAGTTCAGATCTCTTTTTGAGGGTCAAGACTTGGTTTTAGAGTTTAGGTTTGAATTGGGTTAGGGTTGAGGTTAGGGTAAGGAATGGGGGTAGGCAATCATTTTTGAGGGTTGGGGTTAGGGGAAGGGGCTAGGAAATGCATCATGTCAATGAGATGGTCCCACGATGATACAAAGACACGTGTGTGAGTGAATGAGTGAGCGAGTCTTGCGGTATAAAACGTTGCAAAAGTGGGAAAGCGCATAACTTCCTCCCAGCTAAGTCACAAATGCAACATCAACAACTTTGACGCAGTGAGTAAAACCTTTTTTAGAAACGTACATTATTTGTGAAAACTTTGATTTCAAATTTCAAATAGACTTGCTCTTATTGAACTTTTCTTGAAAGTATTTTGACTGTTGAGTAAGTTTCGATTTATTTAGAGTTGTGCGTGACAGTTTATTCATGGCAGCCAGAGAGCACAGAAGGTGGATCTTCGAGCTAAGTCCATCTATCCATCCATGCATTAACCGAACTTCTTATCACTCCTAAATAGAGTCAACTTCTATATTTTTAAATGAGAATTAAAGTTGTACATTTGGTAATTTGAACAAAATGTTGTCAAAAATATATAAATCAGTGGTGTTATCCTTTTAATAATAATAATAATAACACAAAAAATATTATCCTGCTCATTTTCCTTCTTAAAGTCACATTGTGCATACTGTCTAGAAACATTTTCAGTGGGCAAATATCAAGCAAATATAAATTT
The DNA here is from genome assembly GCF_051991255.1 of Vanacampus margaritifer. Lineage (NCBI taxonomy): Eukaryota > Metazoa > Chordata > Actinopteri > Syngnathiformes > Syngnathidae > Vanacampus > Vanacampus margaritifer. Next base: position 18,115,596 of record NC_135436.1, read on the forward strand.
AAACTGAATATTTCTTGTGTCAAAAACATAAAGCATTAAATTAAAAAAGGCTTTAACAGCCTTGGTACAACTTTTCTTGAGCAGCTAACATTTTAGCAATGCAACATAATAATACAGTATGTTCATAGCTGTGCATTTATTAGTTGAGACCAGCAACTATGAAAAATAGTTTTCTAAGTGTCCAAAATGAAATGAAGACATCTCGTGAGGAAACAGTTAAAATGGTCAACTATAAATGATGAATAATGTTTTCATGAGTTTTAGTTGAAGTGATTATATTTCCTCTAGCTCAGGAAATAGAATTTTATTGAATTGTCACTTAAATTGGTGAAAAAACAATATTAAAACTCTTTTGTTGTAAATATTAGTAGGCTAGGTTAAGCTGTCAGATAATTGCAGCTGATTTAAAAAACATGACGAAGTGGTCTAAAGTGCACAACTCACCTTTTGTCAAACTTGAAATAAAATACAAATTGGGGCAACATAAAGTAAAATAACTAAACATTGAGGAAAAACACTTTAATGGTCTTACAAGAATAGAGGAAGTAACACAAAATGCTCACACTTGCATTAGTCATCGTGGTTGGAATTAACTTTGGGGCCCAAATGATTAGTTACAGGTAACGGACCTTGCGCAAAGTCAGTGAATTTTGACTTGTAAATTGCGATGCGAAAACATTTATTTCGAACCTAGCCGTATGTACCCTGTGACTGGCTGGCAAACGCAAAGTGGCACTTGGCTTCTTCTATTTTTGTTTATTGTTTTTTTTTTATGCGGCCCTTAGAAGAAAAAGTTTGGGCACCACCCTCTTAGAAACTCACCTGTATAACTGCTGCAGGTTTTCTGAAAACATACTAAATGTCTCCTAAAGTTGTGGGGCATAGAAAAGGTTGGGGACAGCATGCATGTCATGAAGCTGCTTTGCTAACATTTCGTTTTGAATTTTCAGTTTCATCATGGAGGACCTCTATGACTTCAGTGGCATTTATGATGAAGAATTTAACTTCAGTATTTTAGATGGCAACTTCACTTTTCCGGAATTTCCCGATTTTGCCAACATGACGCCCAAGATTCAGCCTATCCAGATCGCCGCTCTGACCTTCTACGCTCTTGTGTTTTTGTTTGGCGTTCCTGGAAACGCCATAGTGGTGTGGGTGACCGGTTTCAAAATGCCCCCGTCGGTCCCAGCCATCTTTTTCCTCAACCTCGCGCTGGCTGACCTCCTGTGTTGCCTTTCGCTGCCTCTTCTCATGGTGCCTCTAGCCCACGATGACCACTGGCACTTTGGCCCGATGGCGTGTACATTGGTCAAAGGCCTCTTCTTCTTGGTGATGTATTGCAGCATCTTACAGCTTGTCTTCATAAGTCTGGATCGTTGGTTGTTGGTGGCCAGGCCCGTGTGGTGCCAAAACAAGAGGGGAAGAAAATACGCGATCCTGGGTTGTGTTGCAGTGTGGTGTCTGGCCTTGATAGCAAGCATCCCTGAGTTTGTGTACAATAAGGAGATCAATGCGGGCGTACACAAACGTCAGTGTGTGGCGGTTCACAGTGTGCGGAGCGCCTGGCTAGTCACAACACTTCGCTTCCTGCTCGGGTTCCTACTGCCGTTCCTCATCATCGTCATCTGCCACTTGATGGTCTACAGAGGAGCCGACAGTAGCGTGGGAACCAGGACCAAGAGTCGCTCCAAGCGAATGCTGAAGGTCATCACTGCCGTGGTGCTGAGCTTCTTCCTGTGCTGGCTGCCCCTGCACATTGTGAACTTCTTTGTTTTGGTGACCCCTTGGCATTCCCCTCACAGCCCATCCGTGTACCTGGCCCATGTTTTGACCCTATGCCTGGCGTACTTCAACAGCTGCCTCAATCCGCTGCTTTATGTGTGTCTGGGCCGAAGCTTCAAGGACACCATGAATCGCTCCCTGTGCAACATCCTCCACTTACTCAGTGAGGACCACACGCTCAGGACCAGCAACGCTACTGCTGTTACCACAAGCTCGTCAGGAAAGGAGACGACTAATGTATAAGGGGGCAAGAAATTGACATGGGCCATGACCAACAATTGCAATGCATGAGGATGATTGGACTTCCTTCCTTCCTTTAACTAATTTAACTGAAAAATGATTGTGTTATGGCTAATTTTTGGACAAAGGAATTTTGCCACGTGCCTCACTATGTAGCAATAGTTCAATGCATATTAAATGTAGCACATAAAAAGTAATACTGTAGACATATTGTGAGGTTATTTGGTAAAAACTAATGCAAGTGTGAGCATTTTGAGTTACTTCCTCTATTCTTGTAAGACTATTAAAGTGTTTTTTCTCAAGGTTTAGCTATTTTACTTTATGTTGCCAAGGTTAGAAATCACCCAAAGTTCATTTAATTAAACAAGAATGTTTGTACTATTGAATAATTTTGAGAAAAAAAGGTTACGTCGTTAGGAAGAATATCAGTTCAGATTCCTAAACACTAGCATTGGCATTTTTTTGCTGTGCTTATTTTTTTTTTAGATTGTCATCATGATTGCTACATAATTGCAAAGGACCAAATACTTGCGTCATATCCTCTACTGTTAGGCAATATGAAGCACAAAACCACAATGAAACTTTACTGATTCATATCGACATCAGTATTTCCATATTAAAAATAGGAAATTACACAAGCTCAAACATGAACACATAACTTATTCTTAGGTATATGTCAAACTTGGCATTTCCCGTCTTTAAAAACAGCTGATTTTGTATATATATATATATATATATATATATATATATATATATATATATATATATATATATATATGGTGTTAAGCAATTCATTTTTTGGAATCGTAATTAATCGCATGACTTCAATAGTTAACTTACGATTAATCTCAAATTTTATATATGTTCTAAATGAACAATGAAAAGTACAATAAAATATTTTTTTTGAAATAAGTTTTCATACTCTTGTTAACATAAAAGTGGAAAAAAATGTTAAACTAATAGAAATATGGCTGCATATTTTAGTCATTGATACAGTAAGTTGAAAACAAGCGTGATATTGATTTTTGTTGAGGTCATTTTTATTCCACTAGATGGCATAATTGCATTTAGAAGACATTGGTGACAGCTCAGTGCATTTTTATTTTCATATTAAGAGCTATCTAATCTTTAACATGAAGTAACTTGTGAAATTTTGCACATTTTTAAAATTGTAAAATAGAACTTGACCCCACTCTCCACAAATATATGCATTATTATTACATTTATTACTGCATAATTTTGACGTGGATGTGTCTGCTGCATTGTGACTGGAATTCACCTAGTATAGGCTTTCCAAGGGGTCATCGTTAATTGTGCGTTAAAAAAATAAGTGGCATTAGAGGAACTTTAAATTAATGCACTAATTCTGACACCGCTAAAAATAAATCACCTTGCCTACTTCCCAGTGTTTTGCATGTAAAAAGGACCCCCAGGCAATGCCAAGGCGCATCGAGGCAGTGGTTAAGGCAGAGGGAATCCAACCAACTATTGAAGATTGACATATCGTTTTGAAAATAGTAAATACCATCCATCCATCCATCTTTTTTTTTTATCCCATGCAAAACACTGGGAAGTATGCATGGTGATTTCTTCACATTATTCAAATCAGTGAAAAGGTGAGTAGGGGTTCATTGTAGTAGAGGAAAAATGTTTACAACCACTTAGTCATGTTTTTTGAAAATAAATAAATAAATAAATAAATAAATAAATAAATAAATAAATATATATATATATATATATATATATATATATATATATATATAAATAAATATATATATATATAGGCTAAAGACTAGTCACACTTGTCAACATAACAAGGTCCAAAACAATTTAATTTTATTAAAAACTACATTCATCCCAAACAAGGCCACATCATGGATATACACTTAGTTACATATTTACAAGTATGTTATCTTGCGTGTGCTTCCCTGTGTTTCAGTCACTGCAGTCATTACTTTTAAATGACTTCTGTTATGATAACCGGCTGGATCCAACAACAACAAATTGAGCTGCAGTCATCACAGACGTAGTGCAATTAGATGTACGTGTTCACATGAGAATTTAGTTAGAAATCGGACAACAAGCATGATAGTACCTTAAAATAATATAACACATTTTCTGGTAACATGAGACTCGCACAACCCAACAGCGACACAAAAAAATATTATGAGTCCGCCACATTATAGTTTAGTATGTACATTGAAAATGCATGATTTCTACATTTTGCCCTAATCTACAAGCAGAGCGTATTATTCAACCATCCATTTTCTATACCACTTACCGTAATCTCACTAGGGTTGTGGGTTAGTTGACTTTGAACAAGAAAACAGGGTACACCCTGGACTGGTTACCAGCTAATCACAGGGCATATATAGACAAACAGCTATTCACACTCACATTCACATCTAAGGACATCTCACAATAATATAGTCTTCAATTCATCTAGCATAGCAACCTAGTTTTCCAATAAGGGAGGAAACTGTAGTACCTATAGAAAACCCACACAAGCACAGAAAGACCATGCAAATGCAAATTAATTTGGAAGGCCGGAGCCTGGATTCGAACCTGCAACCTCTTAATTGGAAGGTGGATGTGTTCAATACTTGGACACTATAACTCCTGGATTATTATTATTATCATCATCATAATGACCGTAAAATCCTGTGAATAATGCACCCATAATAGTATTAATACACCTCCCCGAAATCACCCTTAAAAAACTTTTGTCTTTTTCTGTACTTCTGTGTAATACATCCCCGATTTGCTGGCATCCTTCATTATGAGAGTGAATAATATGAATAAATAAAGATTCCAAATGTACCAGTTAAGATACATGCTTATACTGTATATCCAGGTTATTGTCAAATCATGCTTTCAAAGACTGTACTTTTAATTAAAGTGTGTGTAGCATATTAAGTTACGTTGTATGAAATGCGTGATGAAGTTGTGGGTTTTTTTTCATTTTTTCCTTTTTCTATTTTTAATTTTTACAACCCTTATGCACTGCTTTGGTACTGGTAAACGTCTAAACAATGTGATTTTTTCCCATTTCTTATCCAGCCTCCTATATAATACCCCTTCCTGATTTGGCATTATTATTATTATTATTATTATTATTATTATCATTATTAGCAGTCCCATTCCAAATTTCCGCGGAAAATTTTCTAGTTCTTCTTCTTATTATTATTTAAAAAAATTATTTTACCGTATTATTGCGAAGATGGGTTGATTAATATTATTACTTTTAGTATTAAAATCTACTAAATTCTCATGAGAACGTTCATCAAAGACAGACTGCTCACACATTCTTGCCGTGACCATGATTTGTGAGTGAACAAAATGCAAACACCCCCAAAAATAATGGTTGTTATTTAACTTGAGTCCCAGTTCACAAAATAATAAATCACCAGTTTTGAGTTTTAAGTCAAACCACAGAGTATATTTTCAGGCTTTTAGCAAACTCAAACAAGATTAATGATGTGTACGACTTCAAGAGGAGATGTTTGCCAAGTCTTGAAGTCCTTTTGTGGAGTACTGTGCAAAAGCCTCAGGCCACCCTTTACGTTTTTTGTTCCATCAGTGTTTTAATGACTCAACAGTATGTAAAAAAACACAATCAGTCAATTGCAGACCTTTACTTAATGTGCGTATTTGTGCTTATCCGGAGAATAGGTAACAAGACTATGAATGTTTATTTTTATTTTTTTAGTTTTAGCATAATCTGGTACTGTATCTTGTCCTGCTAAAGTATTTACTAAAACGACAAAGATAGTGGTGACCTAGGACTTTTGCACAGCATTCATTGTCACAATATTAGTTTCACAGGCTGCCATACACAGGGGGAATTCATGAAGCATTAATGGATGAGCCATGAATAATAATAATTTGTTTAGACATCAGCTCCATAGCAACAACGCAGTCCTCGTCAACATTGTGTAATTTGGCATCACGTCAATTAACGTCACTTAGGGGAAGATGGAGGCCATCAGTTTTGATGTGGATGCTTTTCGGAAACAACCATGACACGTCAGCCTTTAATTAGAGTACAGCGGGGAGCCAGAAAAGCTGCGACTGACAGAGATGTTTTGGTGTTGAAACCAATTCACACGGTGGTCATGACTTTGAGGGATCCCGAGCGGAATCTGAGGATCTTCTTCTTAAGGGCGTGGGAGGCTTTAATCTTGACAAAGGCCTTTGGTTGGGCGGGCGGTTTGGCGGCGGCGGCCTGCGCTGTGGGTGAGGATGAAGAGGATGTGGTAGCAAGACGAGGTGGCAGCTGCTGGGGCCACACCAGCCCCCCGCTCTCGTCCGAGTCGCTGGAGAGGGAGCTGGAGGCAGGCGAGTACACCTCGCTCATGCTGGACGAGGACTCGGCGGGGGCGGCTCCCACGTAGGCGTCCTCTCCTTGGCAAAGCGGTGCCCGCTGCTGGAGGTCCGAGTGCCAGCGCTGGGCATGCTGTTGCTGCTGCTGTGGATGATGATGATGATGCTGCTGCTGCGGGTGGCCACCAAGACCATGGCGACCTTTTCGAGGTTGCCTCCTTTGTCCTTGCTCCACGTGGTTTTCCCCTTCGTCTTGACTGAGCTCCAGGTTGGAACACCATCGCCGGTTTGCTTTGTCGTTGCTGTGAATCTTAGCAACTTGACCTTGAGCCTGATCCCCTCGACCTTGATGCCTCTCCGTAGTGCTGTACCTGCGTTCGGGCAGCACCCGCTGGCCAAGGAGGCTGTTCTCTGACTGGGATCGATTGGTTTTACTACTCGACTTTTTGGACCTCTGCTTTTCATTGTGGCCCTTCCTTGAGTTTCTGGACTTGGCGTTGTGGTGGTCCGGAGAGGCCTGATGGGCTTTGGACTGTGCTGGGTTGAAGTGTCTTGGGGAGCGTAAGGGGGCATGGCTGGCCTGCCCTGGGATGTATTGAGCACTTACTAGATTGTGCTTGTGATGGATTGGGGGCTGTGGACAATGCTGGGGGGTTGAGGGTTCACAACAAAGGTTAAGCGCCCCAGCACCACAGTTGGGGTCCAAGGAGGGCAGGGGTGATGGTAGCCTCCCAGTCAAGGAGTGTGGCTTACACTGGGGGTAGGGCAGCATCAAATAACGCTCCTCTTCCAAAGATGGGGCCTCTCCTCGACAGGACTCACCCTCTGGAAGGTCACAACCCTGAATCGGGTGCTTTGGGTTGGACGAAAGGTCAACTTGAGGGCCTGGATGTCCTTGCTCTGTGCAAAGAGAGGGGCTGTTCCTGTTTAGGGATGCATGTGCAGGGGTAAAGCTGTATGGCGGATCAGGGCTTAGAGTAGTGCGAGGCTGGCACGGCCGTGGTGAAAGTGTGTGACGCTGGACAAGATGAAGTATGTAACCCTCCACTCTCATGGCTTGCTGGTAGTCCTCCTCTGTCAGCTGATCCCCCGGATGCTGCTGATGCCGCTCGTCTCGGCTGGGCTCCAGCATCCACGAGTCCACTGGTGTCCCTTCCTCGGCGATTCCCTCCAGAGGTGGGTGGGGGGCCGAGAATGAGCGAGGCAGGCCACATTGAGGGATTGTCATCTCTGAGTCCCCATTCAACACGAGAGGGTCTCCTAATAGAAAAAAAAGTTAAAGTATTAGACTAGGGACTGCTCCCAAAGCCAAAAGACAGTCACAAGTCAAAGTCACAAACTTTGCAAACACAGCCGTGTATGCTGAAATTCGATCAACTCTTCTCTTTTCATCAGCCGATCCAGGTCGCCATTTTTGTTATGAAAGCTCATGTATTATGACCAGAGGTTAACTGTGGGTCATTTCCTGGATTAGCCAACCTGCATTTTCCCTCACCACAATTTTAATGTGTGATACTACCAGTTGCACAAGCAATTCCCGCACTTGGTAAAACAGGTTGAAAGAGAGTTCATCAACTAAAATTTAAAAAGTTCCAGATCGAGAACGAGGGTAGATTAGAGCAGGAGATCGACAGGCGGATCGGTGCAGCGTCTGCAGTGATGCGGACGCTGTATCGGTCCGTTGTAGTGAAGAAGGCGCTGAGCCGAAAGGCAAAGCTCTCGATTTACCGGTCGATCTACGTTCCTACCCTCACCTATGGTCACGAGCTGTGGGTCGTGACCGAAAGAACAAGATCCCGGATACAAGCGGCCGAAATTAGTTTCCTCCGCAGGGTAGCCGGGCTCTCCCTTAGAGATAGGGTGAGAAGCTCGGTCATCCGGGAGGGACTCAGCGTCGAGCCGCTACTCCTCCACGTTGAGAGGAACTAGTTGAGGTGGCTCGGGCATCTGGTTCGGATGCCTCCTGGACGCCTCCCTGGGGAGGTGTTCCGGGCATTACCTACCGGCGGGAGGACCCGGGGACGACCCAGGACACGCTGGAGAGACTACGTCTATCGGCTGTCATGGGAACGCCTTGGGGTCCCGTCGGAGGAGCTGGCTGAAGTGGCTGGGGAGAGGGAAGTCTGGGCTTCCCTGCTAAAGCTGCTGCCCCCGCGACCCGACCCCGGATAAGCGGAAGAAGACGGACGGATGGACGGACAGATCGAGAACAATGAACATTTCTTGAAGTAAAGGTCTGGAAGATCATATAACTGCGGTAGGGCACATTGGTCCTTCAGGGCCACTGTCCTGCCTGTTTTTGACGTCCCCCTCCACCAACACGCCTGATTCGATGAACAGGATCGTTATCAGGCTTTGGCAGAGGGAGACGACGAAAAAAGGCATGACAGTGGTACTGCAGGACCACGGTTTCCTACCCCTGTCATATCGTGTCTATTTACTATGATGTAGTATTTACAGTCCCTTCCAAAAATATTGGAACGGCAAGGTCAATTTCTTTAATTTTGTTATATACTGAAGACATTTGGGTTTCAGGTCAAAATATGAATAATAGAAAAGAGTTCAGAATTCAAGCTTTTATTTCATGGTATTTACATCTAGATGCGCTTTTGTTTGAACCCAACTGCTTTTCAAGTTAGCAAAAGTATTGGAACAGACATTTACTGAATCAACTTAAAGTAAATAACATTTAATATTTGGCAAAATATGAAATGTTAAAATAGCGAAGGTTGTGGTAAGAATATACGCGAGCGACTCATGTACCACACCATTCAAATGAATGGGAATGAGGCCTGCCTTTCAATACAGCTTTTGTTAACGTCTTTTTTTTCTCGCCCTTGTCCTCATTCTGTAGCAACCTGTTACGAGGTGCTTTGAGGAGAATGTAATTAATTTAATTTGTAATAAAGCTGTAACATGAACAAATGTGGGGAATGTGAAGTGCTGTAAATAGGAGTTTGTTTATTAGTTAGTTACTGCGCTTGCTCATAAAAAAACAAACACTTTGTACTTGCACTTGTCAGAGGTAACAGAGGCATGTTTTATATAAGATGTAGCAACACACACTTAAGGCACATAAAGGAGAAAGGCAGCAGGGTGGTGGTTATTTATTGACAGAAGCCTTATAATGATGTCTACGTGGAACAGGAAACGGTGAAAGAGGACCATGTGTGTTTATTTTCTTACCCACAGACTTGGGCCTTTCATTGGTGTAAGGCCAGGAAGAGACCATCTCTGCGGGCTCCGTGGAACAAGTTCTCCCTTTAGGCGACTGACCTTCACTTGACTCAAAGAAACCTAGGAAAAAAAAGTACAGTTTGTGTGAGAGAAGAGAGGGATATTTCATAGCAATCAAACCTACGCTTGCAAGGTGGCCACTAAACAAATATGTAAAAATAGTAGCCAGTAAAAAATGCAAATGAATCATACTTGAACTGGTAACGTGCAAAAGATGAGATGATACTGAAATGTAAAACACAGTTTTATTCGCAAAATCAGTGACTCGTTGTTGGGTATTTATTTTGCTACTATTACTGCTAATAAAATATTAAACAATGAAACAAACAATATAAAAAAAAGTGTTTTATTTTTATTTTTTTTCCTACTGTTATTTTTTTAAAACAAATGCTACTAAATGCTGTAGAGTTAATATGAAAATCAAATCAAGGGATTAAAGAAATGAATAATAATTAGGGCTGTTTGATACCACTTATCTTCAGTTTGATACCAGTATGAGTACTCAACTGTTGAGGTGATACCAATTTGTCAGTGATACCAATGGCAAGTGCCGATATCACTAGTACATTTGATACATATAACTTCTTGTCAAAAAACAATGACAGATCATTTTAAAGAAAAAAACAATGTATTCCAATGTAGCATTTTCCTCTAAAATTGCATTAAATACATGGCAATTTTCAAGCTCCTAATCATAAAATGGCCACAAGAGGGCGCTTGATACAGGTATCGGATGACTTCAAGAGTACAAATGATTTGAAATAAAGCCAGTTATTGACCCACTACAGGTACTTGCCCATCCTGAATAATAATTTCAATCCAAAAATCTATCTTTGAAAATGACTTATATATATATATTTATTTATTATTTTTACAACTAATGTTGACCAAATTATTATATACATATCATTAGATTGTGCGTGTGTATCAGTAGCTGAGCAAGTTGGTTCAGGAGCCTGCAAATCATATAAATGATAATGTGCACGCACGGACAAAATAATAAGTATTATATTAGCATATTAGTCTGCTGAAAGCCTTGATTACAGGTACCGCAACTAGACCGACTGTCACCTGTGTCTCCTTGAGGAGCATCATGAAGGTCAGTGTCAATGCGCAGCTCTCCCACCTGTTGCTCTAGCGTTTGCACGAGACTCCATGGCGAACTCTGAAGAGCACTCTGAAACAAAAAAAAAGCACTCTTTGTAGTTTGCATCTCTTTATGACTGACTGAGTGAGAGGACAGTTTGAAAGCAGATGGTGGGAGGAAACGCTAAAACCATGAAGCATAATGATCAATCACTTCTCTCTTTAAATGTAGAGATGCTAATCAATGAAGCACAACATGTTGGCTTTTGATTGGCACCTGTGGTTTTGTGTTCAAACAGACAGGCTTGAGTCGATAACACAATACAATACTGAACAATGATAATTTCCTCGACGAAACATTTTTTTTAGATGAAAATTGAACGAAAACTAAAATAGAAGCCATTCATTCAGATAATGATGAAAACTAAAATTGACTGACAATTTCGTCAATGAAACTAAAATGAAAACAACACAGTGACGAAAATTCACAAAATCCAATCAGAAGAAGGATTGAAACGCGGGTGGAAGAAAAGAACCACTCAGAAACTGTTCACTGCACTTTATTTAATGTTCAAACATGTTTACATTCATTGTGCAGCTGTAAGATTAATCTCAGGCTAGTATGCTTTTTTTTTTTAGGTGAAGTTTTATCATATTTCATATCATTGACAATTCAAAAACAAAATTTAATAACGACACCGTTGTGTTAAATGTGTCTTGCGTGTTAAACTACAGTTACAAATGGGCGTGTTAAAATGTTCTCTATAATATTAATATTTATATATATAAAAATTGAAATGTATGCTGAAGGAAAACATCAACTAAATTGACAATTTAGTCGATGTTTTCCTTCCTATAATTGCTCTTTATTTTGTCGACTAAAATTGGATTGAAACTAAAATGCTATCAGATGACTAAATTATGACTAAAATTAAAATTAATTTGAGTCAAAATGCTACATAAAAATTTCTTTAACTAAGTTAAATGAACACTTATCCAACGACTGGCGGTCAACAGATACTTGTATAAACATTATATTATTTCAATAATGTTAAACAAGATCATATATAGACTTGCATCATTTTTTGCACAAAAATAAAAAAAAAATAAAAAAATTCAGTTTAAAACAAAACTCTAATGACTATAATGGAGAAACAACGGAAAAAGGCAAGACAGCTGGAATTAAGTCAGAACACAAACGTGGACACATAAATTTTTTTGGACTCCCATAACGTTTTGCTTTTGTGTTTAGTTAGTTTGAGGATACCCCCCCCCCCCCCCCCCCCCCACACACACACACAATTTGCTATTGTGTTTAGTTGCTTTTTGAGATCAGTTAATTGCTGTTGTGTTTTTACATTTGCAGTTATGTTTAGTTATTTGCTGCTGTGTTTCACATATCTGGTCGACTGTTCTGTAGTACGGCCACTTGTCTGCTGCTTGTTTCCTGTACAAGAACACTTACGGTAGACAGGAAACGGTCCGATTGAACATAAATTATTCAAATACATTTGAAAGTGGTTGCAGCAAAGTGGGTCTAACACTTGCACTCATGTTAAGTACATGTGACGCACGTCACGCACTAACCAAAATCCGTTGTCACGCAAGCTTGTCAACATGTGTTAGGCACACCTGCAGCCTGTTCCTACACTGATTTAGTGGGAAAAAAAAGAAAATAAATGTAAGTTCAACAAGATACCATCAGGTTACTTGGAAAGGTTAACACAAATTGAGATAATGAGTAAATATCACCATTTCACCCCAAAATATGTGAGATTTGTGAGAATTGCATATTCACTTCTCCTCACTTCATAAATTGAATTTGAAAATATCACTTAAAACATGGAAAGTAAAAAAAAAAAAAAAGGTTCCTTTGGGCTAAGGTTTGATCCTGCAATCGATTATTTCTATTCCCATTATTTCCAATGGCTTCAATGGTTTCTAAATATAAATAAATGAGAATTTTCTTGCTTGCTTGCTTTCCAAACAATTTCTTACGAAATTCTCATGTGATTGTGTTGGACACAAACAGAAGACATTTGATTAGATTTTGGCCGAGTTACACAGACTGCTCGTTATGAGCAAGCCCTCATGACAAAGTGAAGGTTTTTTTTTGTATGACAGTCAGACAACTCCTACATTGTTTTCTGTTGAAATACACAACACTGTCCACAACATTAAAATGCTCAGCTTTGATCCACAATTCAGAAGAATGCATTTGCTAAAAAGCTTATTGTGTTGTAGTTTGCACTGCAGCACACCGAGGGCTGTTTGTAGTCCATATTTAGAATTGGAGGAACAAAATATTAGAAACAGCTGTCATTATGACGCAGTACGGTTCTACACCATATTTTGTTAAATTAAATCCAAGCACCATCTTTGTACAACTGCTAACCTCTAACAACATTTATTTTGCTTGGTCAAGTCCAGTAACAATGGCCCTCCTCAGACTGCTGCATGCATGTGATCATCCATAAGTGAATTAAAGGTTGCGCAATGTCAGCATGCTCTCAAATGGACACCATGTTGCATCTCCCCCAAGTGTGCGCTTGGCTCACGAGAAGAAAACCTCACAACGCATGTAGACGTTGACGACCCGCGATGCAAATGCCGCTTAGGGTCAATTGACCCACGCTAACCTATGCTAGCCCAATAACCTTGTCACCCCCCACAAATGCTGTCATTCCTTTTGTCTCAACAAGGGTGCTTATTGTCTTGGTCCAAACAAAGCTGGATCATCCCTTCCATCAATATGTTCATGTGTGTGAGAGACCTGAAGCTGCTAGCTTTGTTTTTATAATTAAAACCATTGGTAATCGATGAATCAATACTTTAGTTTCGCACAATTGATTGCCTTCTTCCACACAGCTCTCACCCTGGTGCTGTTTGTCTGTAAAGCATTTGATGGGGTGCTCCGGCAACGTACTTCATTGCCAGGAGCTTTTAGCAGGCTCCTGTGAGATTATTGTGTATTATTGATGCCCTCACACTGCTTTCACCACACTGTGCGCAATCTATCATTCCCCTTTTACGGCATCCTCAGCCCTGGGATGGTGGGGGATGGGAGCAGACGGATGACAAGCCATCTCACCTAACCATAAAGCAGCCGCACATAGGGGCCAATCCATGACAACATCGCCACGCTTTGTCTCCACATTCAGAAAGCAGATGAAGATGAGGGGGCAGATACTAACTGGATATATTAAGATACTACAATGGAAAAAAAAAAAAAAAAGCTCACTGCTTGTGTGCTAGAGGAGACTGAGATCATAAACCAGTCTGGTTCATCACCAGGACATAAACATCTACGGAATGGACCAATGAGACAGCCTCACTCCTGGACTCTCTATAATTAAATCAGACAAGGCTGTGGGAGGCCACACACACTCACACACACAACAGGGGGAGCAGTTAGTGGTGGGGACAGGCAAATTGTCCATGCAAAGAGAAACGCCCAAATAATAAAAGTGGAGGGTTTGTATCACACAAAGATAGACAGACAAGAGCTTATACATAAATACAAACATACAAGAAGACACTTATTATTTGGTAATGTAACATATTCCAAACTTTTTTCCCATTATTTGACTATGCATTAAAATGTCTAAATCTTAAATTCTTAACCTTGTTGGAGGTATTGACCCCTGCCAGTTTACTATGCATGTTCACCGAACCCTTCTTTATTGAAAAATAAAGTAGGACCCCCCATTTATTTTTTCAAGATATATAATTTACTGGTGAACAAAATGAGCATGGAGTTTCACTGAATCTGGCTCCCTTTACCTTGAATTCAGAAAGTTTTGTGTTCTTGTATTCCTCATCTCCATGCAGTTTAACTCATTTGCTCCCCAAAATGTAAAAATACGTTATATTTCAAATGTTGTAAGTGTCCCAAAGACGTGTTTATACGTTTCTTTGTGTTTTTTATGCTACGGTATACAGAAGGCTTTGATGCAGCCACTCAACTGCAGAGAACAATTGAAGCAATGGTAGTTATTACAAAAATGGCCAGTTGGTGGCAGCAGAGCATAAGAGATCAACCAGGGCCAGGTTGCAAACAAGCTGGTTTCCCCACAGTTCTAAACAGATTTGTGAACAATGATGAAACTTAACTGGATTGTAATGCTAATTGCTGCAAAACGGAAATAGATAGAAATATACTTTTCTTCCTGATGAAAGAAGAGACTCGAATCTTTCTTTTGGTAGGTTACATGTTTTATAGCAATAGAACACAACATTCTGTGGGCCTTGCAAAAATTTGTCAAAATCCAGTAAAACAGCCGGGAGCGAAAGGGGTTTGCTTCAGTGAAAATGGCTGGTAGTGAATTCGCTAGATAGCTGGTTGTGATAGAACCAGAATTGTTCATCTTGGTAAATCATGTAGTTAGGATGCTGACTCCCATCACTCAACTCAACTCTATATTTATAGAACATTAAAACCACTGTTTTCTCAAGATGGAACCCTGGGGCAGCACTTACAATGAAAACAGCAGAGGCCCCAGAATTGAACCCTGTGGAACACCAAACGTTCCGTTATAAATGTGAATTCACATTGCACATATTCGTCCGACCACTTTGTTTTTTTGCTCGACAATTAGTATGAAGGCATTACAATAATCATCACGACGGGCACATGTCGACTACTGTGTGTCATGACCTCCGCCGAACCCCTGACACTGACTGGACGAACGACTGGGGTTCGAAAGAACCCAGGTTAAGAACCACTTGCCTAAACATTAATACCTTGGGCCCTATTTGGGTAGAATGGCGCCGTGCGCTTGGCATGAAAATTAGCACATCTCCATTTTCAGGCAGTGTACAGTTAGAAGTGGGATTTGAACCCCCAACCCCTGGTTAATGGACAATGGACTTTCACAACTGCGCCAGTGGGCAGTTTAAAAAACCTGCAATTGATGATGGTTTGTAGATTAGGGAGTGGAATGCTAAAAGTAGAACGTCAGTCCCATTGAAAATGGATGGGAGAATTATTATATTAAATGTTAAATTGTGCAAAAACTGAAGTATGTTGAATGACCAAAATATGAGCCCGGGTGGCTCATGATGAAATTGGAACAGTGTAAATTGGATGCTTTATGTGGGAGTTAAATGAGTACGAAAAAGTGAGGGCATGAAAGAATCGGAATAGCATAAAACTTGACTTTCTTAATCAGGTAAGAAAACAAGCGTCTTCATTCAAAACAGTGCACAATATGCTGCTGGAGGCTCCGGCTCTTTGATCTCAGGAAGAAAAAAAGACATTGGATCCAAAATTTGCAGACAAATAGAGGCGCCGTGCTGGCGTCACATGCTCGAATTATGGAAGGAGTTGGACAGCAGCCACGCAAGCATCATTTCCTCAAGGTGTGGCTAGTTTGATGATGCTGATGATGCATGATATGCTGCATGATGGTTACAAATGTAAACAAAACATGTATTTTTCGTCTCTTAGCAACATTGTAGCACATTCTAGACACTCTAGCAGTCATTCGCTAGTATGTTAGAATGTGACCCTTATTGTACTCATTTTTCAGGGTGTGCAGTTCAAACTGATCTCTTCAAAGACACTTCCATAGATTGAATCACTCGTCAATTCTTTTGTTTCCCCATTTGAACAGTTAATGAGGATTTACCTAACATACGAGTAAGCCCTGTTCACAAAACCACAGTGAATGGCGCTCATTAGCATGCTATGACTGGGTGCTAATCAAAGGCAGGGAGGAGGGATGTCATGAGAGGCTGTGAAAGGAGTGCGACTTGCCACGCTGCCCTCGCGTGAGTGACAGCCGTGACAGCTCAGCATATTTGTGCAAATATGAATGCAATGTGATGACTCAGTGTTTGTGCACTTTCCGCAGGGCACTATTTGACTACACAAACAACACTACAGGTCCTTCAGGCTGAATGAATGATGTGCTCACGTCTTATCAGGGCAATCGCTGACCCCGGATCAGCCAGGTAAGATATATGACTCGAGCATGATCTGAATACACTTGTTGGTAGTCCTGTACAATCTGATAAGGGACCATACAGGAGTTGTATTGACATTTTTTTAGTGGGAGGGACACAATAAGACACGTACAGAAGTATGCACATCTCATAGGTCAGAGAGTGTGAGGAGCGTCTAACCTTTACAACCATCATGGCTGAGATGTCATTGTTTATCATACCATCCACAGTCAGGGTTTGATGAAATAAAATGCACACATATGCTGACCTTGCCACTCACTTGTTGAAAAATACAAGCAGGGGTATATCACAAAGTTAAAGGCTACGAAAGTTGGGAACTGCCAATGTGGAGTAAATATTTTTTGACTGGCAAATACGTATTTGCAAATATGTTTGAAGGTATTTGCAAGTACATTTGATGAACGTACTTATAGGCTAAGCATTTTTTCCCCCATAAATCATTTTCCCCATAATTTACTCAACTTGATACATTTTCCCATGATGCTAATTTCTTAGCATTTAACCTACGTACATTATATCAGTTTTTCCAAAAATTAAGTAAGCGTTGTTTCTTTATAATTTTTATGATTTATTATTATCTGTACAGTGCATGATTTCTGATTCCTGTCATTTTCCCCCATATTGGAATAGGTATGCACATGCAAAAGTCAATACCCCGTGACATTATGGGAAAAATTGTTTAGCACCTAGTGTAGCTTAATTTACTAGATAATGCCTTTTTCTTAGCTTTTTCTATGCTTTTGTCACGTCTATCTCATGCACTGATTCACAAGCAAACAACCGATCACAGTGATCGATTGTCACAGACGTCATTTTGCATTCTGCCTGATAGACAGCTCATTCATTCAAAAACATTTGTAGGAAGCACAAGTGGGGAAAAGTTACAATAATCTTATGAACAACAAGCCCTCCAATTAAAATGACCACAGCAGGTCGTAGGCCCAAAATGCGACCCCGCAGGAGGAACAGCTTATTGGTTCTGAATGTCTACACCATTGGGTTTCCAAAGTTGTGTCCTCATAGAAATGAGTGGGATGGGTGCAGTACCACATGTCCCTAGCAGAGGGACACTCCCTGGATGGATGAGGTTAATATTTGGGTGTCGGTCAGTTTGTAATTTTCGATTATTTACATAGCCAATAGGGGTCGCTTACAACTAAAACGTAATGATTGCTCTTGATTTGGGGCATGTAACGACATCTGTGGTCATTTTCTAGGGGAGGACATTTTATTTCATGAAAACCTAACATAGTGACTTGTATGACAAACAGTGACTTCTCTACCATGTTAAATGTATGCTAAGTTGTTAAAATAACGCTCCTGCATAATATTCATTAGGAATAAGAAAGATTCCATAGTTATGAAAAGTTGTTTGACACTGCATGTGTCACACTTGGATGAACAGCCATTTTAACTATATAGTGGCATGTTATCGAAGTGCCTTATAGTTAAAGCCGGCTGAAAATGAATAGTATTAAATTGTTTACCTGGGCCTACCACCACCTTCACTATCACGTCACAATTATGGAAACCTCAATATTATACATATCAAAGCACATCATCTGGAGCAGTTCTTAAATGAGACAAAAACCTAAATACCTGGAAGCGTTGCAGCCAAGAGAAACGCAATGAAATGAGAATAATAGACTACTTAGAATAAATTAATAAAAATTCATGAAACAAGTATTGGAATTTAGGTTGTAAATGTAGGTCAGCGCTTTATAAAGTGTTTAAGCAAGCAGAAAAATCTTTGTTGGCCCTGAAGGTTCACCAGTGGCTACCTAAGACTGTCACAGTATAGTCACAGTCACAGTCACACAAATAGTCACAGCACTGTACCCCATAGTAGTGATGGGCAAATGAAGCTTCATGAAGCACTTGTGAGATTTTTTGACTCCTCTAGATGGCACTATTGGTTTAAAAAGGCAGTGGAAATGTAATACATTTTCATTGCACTAGCCTTTATATTTGAACCAAGGGCACCATCTAGAGGAGTAATAAAAATAGTAAAAGTGCTTCATGAAGCTTCATGAGGCTTCATTTTCCCATCACTACCAAATAGTATAAATTTACATTTAAAAAAAAATGCCTGTATTGTAAATGACCATTTTATAATGGTTTCATTCTGGATTTTGGTCCCATTGTTATCTATGAGACCAATTGCTCTATGAATTTTCTCACTCCTACATAGTCCAGTAACTAGATATGGGAAAATGAAGCCTCATGAAGCTTCATGAAGCACTTTTACTATTTTTTTTACTCATCTAGATGGTGCTCTTGGTTCCACTATAAAGGCTAGTACAATGAAAATGTATTACATTTCCACTGCCTTTTAAACCAATAGTGCCATCTAGAGGAGTCAAGCTTCATGAGGCTTCATTTTCCCATCACTACCCCATAGTATGATGCAGTACACGTAATGAAAATATTGTTAAAAATGCCTCTATGAGAGTGTCCATTCTACGTGAGCATTACACTCCTTGTAAAGACTCTCTACTCTACTATGACCTTATAAGGCGATGTGCGAGTGCATTGACTGATGAAATAAACGATTGCTATTTGGGCAGCCAACTCATTGCCGTTGCTTCTAGACACGTACGTGTGCTTAACAATACCAAAGAGTGGACAAGAGGACAGCTCTTCATGCGTCACCAGCTGCTGTCTGCCGTCCGAACCCTGTCAACACCTCACACTGTAAACCAGCAGCAGAGGTTGGCCTCAGCCAGGGGGGGCAGCCGGGGGGGTGTCAGCACTGTGTACACACATACAGTCCCGACACAGCTACACACTGTAAACTACACGGGGAGTTGACTGAATCCAATTCGACTGCTGCCATCTATTCCGTAGGGACATTCCTCGTGCAATTACTCACACGCTTGGGTTGGCGTAATAGTTAATAGACATCGATCCACATATGTTGGGTAGAAATTGAAAACAGGAAATCCCCCACCGGCTCCCCCTTATCCTTCAACCCCAAGACCGCCCCTCCTGAGAGAAAGGCATGTCTCCTTGGCAGACCTTGATACAACTGCTTTTTCCTCCGTTTGTGATGAGGACAAGCTTTGGCGAGGTGAGGCGGAGGGTTCGGGAATGATCACTCTGTCTCATGAGTGGAAACACTTCTTCGTACACTCTGTGCATGCGTCCTAATATCCAATCAGAGGGAAGATTTAGTAAAACCTCGAGTCGAATGATGGTAGAGCCCAACCACTGGGAATTTGGCCAACATTTTCTGGATGTTACGTAAAATTCCAACATTTGCCTGAAGAAGGCAAACTCAAATTCAAAACAGTTGTTGATAAAGTTGCAGTAGAATGTTGTGACAGTCGTTATGCTTTTCAGTGATTTTTGTTTTAAACTTGTCTGACAAAAAAATTGTGTTAGACATCTGAGATGTGACTCAGGTTACATTCATTTTAACTAGGGATGTTTGATGCAACTTTTTTCAGATCGATACTAATACGAGTACTCAACTCTTGAGTAGTCACCAATGCTGATACCAACTACCGATACGACTAATACTTTTAATGTATACATTTTCTCCCAAAAAACAATGAATATATGCCAATAGAGCCTTTTCTCTTAAAAATCCATCAAATTAACGACAATTATCTATTCTTCTAATGTCTAGTTTCTAGTTCCTGATTGTTAAACGGCTATCGCGAAAAAAATAAGGCTGGCATCGGTACTTGCCCACCGCTAATATGAACTGTGTTCACGAGACTGAATTAGTAAATTTGTGTTGCATCTGAAGAAATGTACGATTGTTGATGGCAAACAGACTACATCCGGGATTGGTCGCCACTCACATTTTTTTTATTTTTTATTTTTTGTTACAGGCAAAATGTTGGTGTAGTGTAAATTTCGCCCGACTTCCGCGCAGGCCATGTAGTTTCGTTTCCCACTCAGTGATGATGTGAACGTGAGTGTTGTCTGTCTCTATATGTGCCTTGTGACAGACTGGTGACCAATCCAAGGTTTAGTCTGCCTTTTGTCAGATGTCAGCCGGGAGAGACACCACCTCCCCGTGACCCTGAACAGGAAAAGCGGTACAGAAAATGGATGGATGGACATTTGATCCAGCTGTCGTTTTGGAACTCACTGGTTTGCTCAGGTGTACCTAATGTTGTGACAGGCCGTGTTCAAGGCCACTATCTTCTCAGCTGGCATCATTATTATTCTGGTCCACATGCCTCTATTGTTAGGGCCCCTGGGTGTCAGGAGGAGGAGGGGAAGGAGGTTGATTTAATTTCTCATTCACCCTCATTTATTTAATAAATGCTTCTTTTTGTTAGAAAGTCCAAACAGTTGGCTGGGAATTACAGTACAGCTATGGGAACAATAACAATGGCTGTAATGCCTCTAACAATAGCATATGCACACTGTACTGTACTGATGCTCAGTGGTGCATAAAAGTTGGCGTCTGATGTGCTCCAGGCAAAAATAAATAAATCCTCTCTCCTGCTGTAAAACTCGTGTCTCCCACTTAAATCTTCCTGTTAATCCACTTGAAGCACCTCATCAATTATGACATAAAGAAGTCGACCACAAGCAAACAAATGAAAATCAGTCATGTCTTTATGATGTGGAGAAAGCTGCAATAAGAGTGCGCTTGTAAAGCAGTAAAAGGCACAAAAGTGTATGATGGGGGAACAATGGGCCATTAAATAGTCGGCCTGGGCTCCAAACGGCGGCTGCTCCACCCCCTGATCTGCTCGCCCACAGGCATAAACCTCCAGCCCCAGCGAACAGAGAGCCTATTAATCAAGTTGAGTAACTTTTTTTTTTTCCCTCGCAGAAATGTCTCATTATTCTCCACCAAAGGCAAAAAAGCGCAATGAAGTCAAAGTCAGCAAGCGGATTACGCAAAGCAAACAATTTGGAGCAAAGTGGGTTAAAGGGTGTGTTTGGGCTTCCAAGAATCCAAACAGAGTACAAAAAAATAAAAATAAAAATAATGATAACTAAAAGTCCTTACCAGCTGGCGCCTCAGTGTCAGGTTATCTTGGCCCCAGCAGCTGAACCAGGACACGTCCCCTGCACTGGGGGGCTCCTGCTGGGGCCGCGGGTCGCCCAGAGCAAGCGCCCCGAGTACCAGCCCCTCCTGACGCTGCTTGCGGAGCTCCAGCTCGCACAAGCCGGCCAGACTGGCCTCCAGACGCTCCTTGGTCCGGCTGCGCTCCACTGTCACAGGGAAAGAGAAGGCGCGGTGCATAGTCCAAATTGCTTCTTGAGAACAGTCACAATAAATAAATACACACACAAAAAAAGAGTTTCTTTACGCATCCATTCTCCAAGAGGGTTCTGGGAGCAGCATGCTTCCCCTCATCTTCTATGCGCGATACATTTTCTATTTTTGTAGCTGTCAAACGCGACCGCGGAGCCCCGCCCTCGCGGAGTCCACGCACGGTCCCATCTGGACCGGGATTGGAGCGCGAGGGGCGGATGGGGGTGTCTGCGAGCCATGGCCGTCCCATCCCCCTTGATTCATTCCAGACTCGGCGACCTCACCCATCTCTTCGTCCCCCCTAATGGGGAGGGAGAGTGGAATACTTGAGGGGGAGGGCTGCTCCCTCTCGCTCTCACTCTGTAAAAGTGTTAAAAAGAAGAACGCTGGAATCAGAAGAGAGATAAGGCTGCAGGACAAAAATAAAAAAGGCTCTCATGGTTCCAGCAGAGAAGAAGCACACGTTGGTCAAATAAAAGTCAGCACCTGGATTCAACTAAGCAAATAGTTCACATCCTCCCATTGGATATGCACTGCACGCATTAATAGCTTTCATCTGGCTGTGAGATGCTTTGAAAATATGTTACTGCGTAGAGATGGGAAAATGAAGCCTCATGAAGCACTTGTGATATTTTTTGACTCCTCTAGATGGCACTATTGGTTTAAAAAGGCAGTGGAAATGTAATACATTTTCATTGCACTAGCCTTTATAGTGGAACCAAGAGCACCATCTAGAGGAGTAAAAAAAATAGTAAAAGTGCTTCATGAAGCTTCATGAGGCTTAATTTTCCCATCTGGACTATGTAGGAGTGAGAAAATTCATAGAGCAATTGGTCTCATAGATAACAATGGGACCAAAATCCAGAATGAAACCATTCTAAAATGGTCATTTACAATACAGGCATTTTTTTAAAAATGTAAATTTATACTATTTGGTAGTGATGGGAAAATGAAGCCTCATGAAGCTTCATGAAGCACTTTTACTATTTTTATTACTCCTCTAGATGGTGCTCTTGGTTCAAATATAAAGGCTAGTGCAATGAAAATGTATTACATTTCCACTGCCTTTTTAAACCAATAGTGCCATCTAGAGGAGTCAAAAAATCTCACAAGTGCTTCATGAAGCTTCATTTGCCCATCACTAATAAAATGGTCATTTACAATACAGGCATTTTTTTAAAAATGTAAATTGATACTATTTGGCGATTAATAGTGGACTTGTGGTTATCACATAGTTGTGAGGATATACATAGAAATATAAAAACAAGCACTGAGCAGCCAGGACAGAGACGTGTACAGTACCTTGAAAAAGTAGTAAAGTTCGATCGAACCCGAAGTGTTTGGTGAGTCAGTCTCAGGTGTTCAGCGGCGGTCAAGACACACACCCGACTCAAACGATTTGTGATGATACGCCTTGCTTGGCCATCATTGGCTGCGGTTGATCACGCTACATTGCTTGGCCTATTTGTACTATAGGGAACTTGGTGCATTCTGTTATCATAGAACAATAATTGTCACTTTTAGCCATATTTTACGGAGCAGCCCCGGACGATGAGCTCTATTTTCAGTCCTTTCGTTCATGGCATGCAAGGACATACGCTGAGGTTTGGGGGAGGGTCACTGTCTTGCTCAAGGGCATCCCAACAATAGTCAGGATGGAGCCCAGCATCTCTCTAACAGCTAGTTGTAAATGTTTTTTTGTCCAGACTTGAACAATCAGCCTCCTGTTCCAAAGTCCAGTTTCTTACAGATGAGCTCCAGCACTGACACCCGTAAATCGATCTAATTTCATGTTGCATGTGCCAACTTGGACTTGTTTGAACTCACATTGGCTTTACTGCACACAAGCGAGTGGTATGGTCTTTAGGCAAAATGCTCCATTAAGTGGAATTTTCTACCCTCAGCATTTTTTGAGCCTGGATGTTGATCAAAAAAAAATGTCTCCTGAAAAAATACAAATCCATTGAGAAAACCCGTGGCCTTTTGTTAAACAATATCCTTTCCATACACACAATACAAAGAACTCAAGAGATTGGCAGTTAACAGCTGCGTTGCCTTAAGAGCGTAACTTGACGCTACAGCAATTGGAGCACAAAGGCTTCATTTTAGAATCTGGAGCGATGTTCAATGTGGTCTGATGAATCCGGAGTGATGGGCACAAAAAGCAATGATGACTGTCCAAGCTTGTGTTTTCTGATCAGTTGTGCTACGTGAGCCCTAAAATTGAGGTGTGCTGACTACGTGAAGACTCTGCTGAATGAACAGCGTTTTCTTTTAACCAGTGTTCTGTGAAAGGGCAGTTGAAGGAACATGAGACATCATTTTCACACACGCATTGGCTACCACTGAGTCTAGACCTTAACTCCATTGGGAATTTTTGGAATGTGCTGGACAAGACTTTACACAGCACTCCGACATGGACACTCCCACCAGAAATGCAGGGGGGGGGGGGGGGATCGAATGAAATGTTACATGGCATATCTGTTTATTAAAACATTTTACAATTATATTTAATGGTATTTAATTTAATCATCCTATTCAGAATTGAAATTAACTTGGCACATTTTTAATGGTCGAAAATTTATTGGAGCAATAAAAGAAGAGGGACAATTTGCATTACTTTCAAAATCAGCATAAAAAATATTTTTTTTCAATAGTACTGAGTAAATAATCCCAAACAATCAAGCATGCATTCATTTGTCCATATTCTATAGCAGGTTGCATGCCAGTAAACTGGAGCTAATTCTAGCTGGTTTTGATTGAGAGGCAGGTTCAACCCTGGACTGGTCGCCAGGCAATCTCAGGGCGCTATAGTGAATTTGACACACAACCATTCACAGCCACATTCACAGCTATGAACTTGTTTGCATAGCCAGTGCGTGTGCTGATGTTCCTAGGCGTAGCCGGCGTGGCGGACCTGTCATGTGACGCTCCACGCCGACTACGCCCTCCGTTGCTCAATGATCTCCAAAGACGTGGATCCCATGTGTGGGAATCTTGAAAAGATCCTTCGTCCCTGTTTAGTGTGTCCCGTCTCCATTTCCTGATCCCTAATGATTCTTTTATCCATCTTTTGTTTTTTTACGACGTAGTCGGCGTGGAGCGTCACATGCAGCTCCGCCACGCCGGCTACGCCCAGAAACATCAGTTTATAAGGCACGTCAAAATTATCAGTTTGACAGCGTCTGAGGAAGGCGGCAGTCGAAACTAGCCGAGAACTAGTCAAGGTAAAGCACAACTTTTTTTTGTCTTGGACGATATAGATTTTTAGACAATATGCTAAAAAAATTTAAAAAAAGTTATTTCTGCTGCAGTTATGTCAAAAACTGCGTGAAGCCACTTTCATTGGCCGGGAAGTAAGCTGGCTGTGTTCACTCCCACTATGGCGCAAACGTGCCTTTCTAACTGCAGCCATTTATAGAAATTACCCCCAAAGAAGGAAAAAAATAATAATAATTAAAAAAAAAAAATAATAATAAAAAAAAGAAATTACCCCCCAAAAAAGAAACGTCCACTCATGCACACAGTATGACTGTGCTTTGCGCTAGATTTGCCCTTGGCATGAAAATAGGGCCCAGAGTGTTCAATTAATCTAACGTGCTGCATGTACCCCCCCCCCCCCCCTCACATAAATAAATCCAGTTAAATCTAATAAATATTCTCCAAAAGATATTTGATTCCTGATGTAGTTCAAGTTGTGCTGTAAATGAGGTCATTGACTAGAGATTGAGAGGATTATTGAAAGTGCAAAGAGATATAACAGATGGCCAACGGGGACCCGCTTTGCTATCAACCCCCAAATAACAAAGATTTTGACATGAATATTTTAAAGTCTGTCTTTGTACTGTACCTCTTCTTGGGAAGTGCAGCACTTGATGAATATTTCATCTTTGCAGCCCCACTTCGTCTCCAACGATGCAGCGTTTCAACTCTCCCGAGGTCGCGCTTGTTCAAATTGAGAGAAAGGTCGACACAGAGAGAGCAAATGTATCAGCTTTATATCTTTATTCATACGTTCAGTCTCTACTCCACAAGAACCCGAAAGCCACTTTGTCTTTTAGTCTCTGAGGCAGAAAAAAATAATCATAAATCATCGGCAAGTCAAGCAAAGCCTACGCGCAGCGCAGGTTGAGTTTCTTTCTCAAGATTGTGTGTGCGTGTGTGTGTGTGTGCGCACATTGGAGATACACACACACACACGCACAGCATATACTTACAGTATATATTTATCCTGTGTAGACATGTTACTAAAATTCTCCTTGGAGAAGATCAAAACATTTTCTAAAAAAAGAAAGAAAAATAAACATACAGTAGAACTGTTAATTTAAACCCAATCAGTGGTTATTTCCCATGTTAAAGCAACAATATGTAACAATTTGACCTTTAAGTGGAAGTCAACCTTAAACGTTTCTTGACAATAATATGTTATATGTGACCTTACTAGTCTAAACATGACATTCTGATTAATCACCAAAATCAAGCCGCTTTATCCATCTCAGGGGGCGGCCATTTTGCCACGTGCTGTCGACTGAAGCTGACATCAATGATACTCAAGTAACAACCAATCACAGCTCAGCTTCAGAAAACAGCCGAGCTGTGATTGGTCCTTGCCGGAGCCCTGAGAACCATTGATGTCATCTTCAGTCGACAGCAAGTGGCAAAATGGCCGCCCCCTGAGATTGATAAAAACGGCTGGATTTGGCTTCATAGCTCATATTCCACAAATGTAATAATATAATATAATAATATTAATGTCATGTTTATTCTAGCAAGTTCACAAATAAAATATTGTCCCCAAATTTTTTTGGGGGGGGTTGACTTCCCCTTTGAAAAAGGGGCTGCATAAACATTTGCGTCTGAGTTATTTTTGAATGGCAGACTGGCTTGTGATAAGCAACCTGTGTATCAGTTATTGCCATGGAGACTACAGATCACGTGATGTAGTGGTCTGTAATGTTTGTGGACCAGCCAGGACATTGTTAACCATACACAAATACATTCATTAGCTTCTTAATGCAGACTTCCACAGTGCCTTGAAGATATATAGTAATACATTAGCCCGGATTGTTTCTTGCTGTTGCTTTAATAATCATTTTTAATTTATATATATATATATATATATATATATATATATATATATATATATATATATATATATATATATATATATATATATATATATATATATATATATATATATATTACGTAAATGGATGAGTTTAAATTAATACCAACAAGATGTCTGATTCTAATGAAAAATAGCAGCATGAATACAATGTGGTGTATACTGTAGTGTAGCCAAGTTCAATCAAACTACTTGATTCTTTTTTTTTTTTTTTACTGTTGCTTTAACAAAGGGAGTCATTTTTTTTTTAAAATTATTATATTGAATAACGCCTATGAATGCCATCAAAGCGTTCCACTGCTGTGCACCGACAATACAATCTTTAATACAATGCAGGTACAGTAGCCTATACTATTCAATAGTATAGCTGGAGTAATGGAAATGAGATTTGTTGTAAAAAAATAAATAGAAAAAACAGAGTGATTGAACATAATGAGAGTCATTGAGTCAAAAATTGTCCTTGAAATAAACGGAGTCATACTTGCTATCCAGCTCGATCACTTGAGTGTTTCTTAAACAAAACAACAACAAAGAAAAATCATCTGGAAAGGTAAAAATAGTTCTTAATTCACATTTTTCATGACATTCTGTACCATCATAAAAATGAAGCATAGATTCTCTTTATAACCCTTCAGTGTCATCAAGAATGTCATTGCGGTTTCTCTCTTTCTCTAATATATTGATATTAAAACATGTAGCGGTGTAACACGTAGCAAAATGAACCTTCAAGTGAGCCCCCACACAGCAGGAGTTCATCCGTTTTACTCACTCACATAAACATTTAAGATTCCTTTTCCTTCCTATACGTCACAAGCACATAGAACACACACAGAGAAGAATGCTGAAATATACTTTTCGGGGGCTCAAGCATTTCTCTTCAAGACCAAAATGAAAATAACAGCGACCGCGTCAAAGCTGGAATAAAGTGCTTCTCTTATCTTCTTTATTCAATGATTTGAATACAAGGACGTTTTTGGAGGTTTGGAAGTGCTTTCAGTTTGGCTGAAGTTCAGATAAAAGGGTTTCTCTTCTAGTCATGCTCTTGAAGCCAAACTACTACACGTGTAAGAATACTTCATTGAACATTTAACATGACTATTTCTAGAATTCTTTCATTTGGTTCCGTTCATTCTCATGCTTTCGTGGCATCCCAGACAAACACTTTGAAAACAAATTGGCGCACTTGAAACGAAGAGTGTGACATGTTGGGACAAAGCGATTTGTGATGTTACCTCCGGTGGCCATTTTGAATTAGGGGCAAGTGTGGCAGTGCCCCAGCAGATCCAGCGGGTGGTGCTATAGTGATTTCAAAAATAAAGAAAACTAAAGCGTGAAATATTTAACATGACAAATGAGTGTAACGGCCGTATTTAAAAGAAAAAAAATGTTGAGGGATGGATAGTTTCAAAATAAAATAATAAAGTTTTAATATTACAAGAATAAAGATAAAATAGTCATCATTTAAAGAGGCTAAAACCAAAATTCTCATTACAAGCATTAATATATATATTTTTAAGATCATCTAGAGTGCAAATTTTATCCGTTCTTATGTTATGTCCATAATATTATGGCTTCATGTAATTCATACTGATTTTAGCTTCTCATGTTACTTTACTAAGACTTCATACTCCAAAAGTTTTTTTTTCTCTCTCCCAAAAGTTTACACGTGAATTTTATTTACGTTAAATATTAAAAAAAATTTTTGGGGGGGGGGTTACTTTTATGTGATATAATTTTGAGTACTCATGATTTTATCATTTTTTTCCCATGTAAAATTACAATTTGATCCTGACTTTACTCTCGAAAATGTTTTTTTTTTAGATAAATTGAATTATTTCTCCTATTATTACAACTTTATTCTCATTTAAAAATTTTCACAGAATTGCAACTTTAGTCTAACAAAATCTCAAGTTAATTTTTTTTTTATAATACTGTATTCTAACTTTATTCTTGTAATAGAAAATCTGTAATATGTCAAATATTTTACATTCTTGTGAAATGTGAGTTTCTCCCCTCATACAACTTTATTCTCATATTTATTTTTTTCCCTTTACGTTAACACTTAAAAAAACTAAACAAAAAACCTCCATAACATACAGTATAATCTGTACAATTCAACTGCAATCTTAAAATGGGCATTTTCCCTTTCTGTATACATACGATAAACCAAGTCATCTCATAGTCTTTAAGAGTTTGTTTTGGGATTAATGTCCTATGTGTTAACTGGGGCACTGCCGACTTGCCATGTTTTTTTATTATTATTATTTTTAGCTATTTGGGGCAGGAAAGCTCTGCGCCCCAAGTTATGATGGAAACATTATAGTGAATGTGCCCCGTGCATTACAAATGTATTGTTGGGCTTGGGGAGCAATCATTTTTGGTAGGTAGGAATTCTACCTAGCAACCGTGGCTATTACATGTGTGTAGTGTTAAAGTGAATATGTCGAGTGTGTGGTGAAGCACATAGCTGTCTTAAGTGACTGGTGCCAAATACAGCTACTTTTCCATGGAAAAACACCACTGGGTACAGCAAGTGGATTGATATCACTTTCCAAACTGTTGATTGAAATGTTAGAAGAAGGGTTTGCTCGTAAACTTTAGTGTGTTTGGGGCTAATGCAAGGCAGCATCCCAAAGCATTTGATTTTTTTTTTTTTTTGAAAGGCAGTCTGGCTGCAGGAACTAGGAACGGAAAAAAAAAACCCACGTGTGGAATGGTAAAAATGTCACACTCTATACACTCACACACACGCACACACACACACGCGTGCGAATATAATCGCACAAATGCAGACTCGTACTTGCACACTGGACATGTCACAGACATATCTGGCATGCATTTTTTTTTAAAGAGGAAAACTTTTTTCTTTAGAAATTCTTTAACAGCTTTAGAGCTCTCATTTCTTATGTACATAAATTAACAATAAATATAGGTAATGCTCATATATTTTGAAATATATATATATATTAAATAATGAAATGCTCTTATATATTTCAAATATAATCATAGAATTCTTTCTAATTTGAAACACTTCTAAAGAGATATAGTCACAGTTTAGTAACAAAACACGTAAGAAGACATCTCCCGACTAGTTTGGCTGCAGTGTCTCTTTTTTTTTTTAAAAGTCTTCTATTTGGAACATACATTCTATTTCTACATTCGACCATCATTGATTGGGAAATGTTCATTAACACTGTGCAGAAACAAACACAGTCAAAGCAGATTGTGTCGTCTTCATATTTGGCTTGTCTGACAGGGAACCAGCCCTGACAAAGACCACTCAGACCAGATTTGCAAGATGATGGTCAAACAAACTGCAGTCGGGTGTCCTCGGCTAAAAGAGACGCTGCAGCGAGGACCTCTAGGGGGACCACGAGGAACAGTCGAGAGAGTAGAAAGACTTAGAGCTCTCCAAATGAACCCTGTCGCTCCTCGTCCAGTTGTTTTTGATACACACACACTGGAATGGGAACCACGTGAATACTGACAGGAGTTGCTGTAAGATGTCTAAATGCATGCAGAAGTGTGAACTCGGTCTCCCTGCCTGATCTCCAGGATGACACACATGGCTTACAGTAGGATGGCGTCGGTGCTGCTGGAGACATCTTTTCAATTCCCGTCTGCGTTCCCGCCCATCGCACCTCTTCCTGTTCCTGTTATCTCCCTGCGTACAGACTCATAAAAAACAAAAGCGTCCAAAAAAAGTCCAATATTGCACAGCATGCCCTCATGGCCTTTTTTTTGTGGCGACGGGTCAGTGGTAGTGAGTCCTCTTGTCGTCCGTTTCCGAGCTGTAGTCCCTCAATCCGATACCCCGCTGGAGGTTCAGTAGAGAGTCTTTCATCTGATTAGGACGGGAATAAAGAGAAAAGCACCTTAGTGACAATTTCAAGATTTTTTTTTTTTTAGAAACTTATCCACTGTTGTTTACAGAATAAAAATACCCTGTTTTGAGCTCAGGCCAAAGTATGTCGAATGATGTCGTATACCTAGGACCCTCGAAGAGCACTATTGTGCTGGTGTTCCTAATATTATGACCAATGAATGCATATTTATCCATCCATCCTCTACATGGGTCATTCTATGTCAAATCCCCCAATTAGTTAGATCGGGCAAATTTTAATGAAATTATGTTTACAGTAATTTCTGGACTATAAGATGCTACTTTTTTTCACTTGCATTCGACCCTGCGGCTAATACAAAGGTGCGGCTTATCCATCAGATCACAAGGGGGCGCACTATAAAGAAAGCGCAAGAGCGTTTGAACTCATTTTGATTGACCCAGTAGTTTCTGAGATATCAGGGTTCAAAGGAAGGCGGTCATGCATCTTTTTGCTGAAAATGTCCAAATTTGCCAAGCCATAGCTCCCAAAGCCCTGCTGCGATTCCCCAAAAATTTGAGATTTAGCGTTGTGGCATCACAATCAACAAGTACACCAAATTTCATTCAACTCAAAATCTGCTTGGTTGAACCCACTGGATGATTTGGCATGGAATGAACCGTACCGCTTATCCTGTTCAGGGTGTGCGTGTTCTTATTGAGTCAAAAATGACTAACATCCCACTTCAGCGTGTACGTTCACAGATTATTCAGTGTGCGAGTACCTGGTCGAGTAGTACCACGGACGACTTGATTATCTCCCGCCACTTCTGCAGCTCGGCGTCATGGAAACGCTGCTGCGCCTCAAGGAGCTGGGCCCACTCCATTTGTGTCTGAGGAAGTTTACTGGGAACACACACAAAACGTACGCACATGCACGAACACACTTTAGCAATTAGCGAGGCATGGCCACTGAAGCCTCCATTCAGTCCAGAAGCCATTCAAGACGCTTAATGGGTTCCGGTCATATTAGTCATCAGTCATACAGTATGTGTTCATGTTATTGTGGACAGTTTGCGGCATGTATGTCTACTATTATAAACTATTTCTATTAGTTTAACATGTTTGTCCAGTTTTGTTAAAAGGAGAATGAAAACCTAGAAAAAAATATATATTGTACATTTAAAACCGATATAAAATTTGTGAATAATCGTGAGTTAACTATTGAAGTCATGCGATTCATTACAATTAAAATTTTTAATGGCCTTTAATAATCTTTTTTTTTTTTTTTTTAAATAAATATTTTTTTAAATGTCTAGGTTTTGTCATGTTTATTTTCAGTCTTGTTTACTCCCTGTCATGTTTTCCTTGTGTTTTCCCCTTGTCTTGTCATTTCCTGTTTTATTGTGAAAGGTCTGACTCCTCTCGTTTCTGGTCACTTGCTCTTCCTCGTGTGGTGTCTGTGTCAACCCTGATTGTGTCCACCTTTCCCCATTACCCTCATGTGTCATCCAATCAGTGCCCTCAGCCAGGTGTGTCTTGTCATGTCATTAGTGTTGGTGTATTTAGTCAGTTGTCTCCCCCCTGTCTGTGTCGGTTCATTTTTGCTGTTGCAACTGCCGTAAGTCTTTCGCCACGTCACGCTGACCTCTTCGCCTGATCAGGATCCATGTCATGTTGTTAGTCTCGCCTTAGTTGTTTTGTCATGTTTAGCTTCATGTTTTGTTAGTTCAGTTTATTTTGTATTTTGAAGTTAGGTTTTTTTTGATTAGATATTAAAACGTCTTTTTGGACTACACCTCTGCCTCCTTGCCCTGCCTTCCCGCATCTGGGTCCTAAAGCCCCCACCTTACTGACAGGTTTTCATTCTCTTGAATTTTTTCCTTATACTAATAGAAATAGTTAAAATTAATTTTTGACGTTTATAGGCGTCTATGGCAGTGAATGACATATCCATTTGTGTGATTGGCTGCCGGGCAACAATCCGGAACGATATACGTTATGTGGTCAAGGGCCTGTGAACAATGCTGAAACTTGCAGTATCTAAAGCACAAATAGACGTTAGAAGTCACAGTGTGCGTGCGCAAACCTTTCATGCAGCCGCAGACCTTGCCAGGTAGTTAAAGACTGTGCCGAGTACTCCAGCATCCACAGCTTGTAGAAGAGCATCATATTGAGGAACACCAGCAGGATCAGACTGACAGTGGACAGGAAATAGGATTCAACATGAGTCCAGTAGCAATCACTTTCTTGGGAATGATGTTATGCATATCTGTAAACTAACTTTAAAAAAAATACTTTTGGTTATTGTTGCCCAAGCAAATAAACATACTACATGTACCTTAGACAAATCCTACGGGTCGCAATGAAACGAGAGAAAAGAGGGGTTATTATACTCAATGGCAACATATATCCTAATAAAGTTGAATTAAATCAGATAAAAATATCAGGGAAACAAAGGTGATTAAAAATCACGTTATTAAAAAGGGATTTTAAGAATACTTGTATAGCAAATGACCTGTTTGTATCACACCGGAATGCAAAATTACATACATACAAATTCTGCTGTATTTTTCCAAATAGCCAATGTTATTCTCTATTTTAATTACTTATGCATGTAGGTAGCTATAAAAGGGAGGAACAGACCTTATTTGAGGAAATTCACCAACTGCAATAGCACTCAGTAAAAGCTAGACCACCACTAATGTTAATCATGCTGGACATATTATTACGGGATACCAGCAGGTGGCGGTAATGCACATTTACAAACATGGCAACTACACTTTTCTTTTTTTTGTATTGTAAATCACTGGACCACGTTGACCACTTCTCTACTTGCCCTGATGCAAGTAGATACCCCAGCCCCCCCCCCCTTTTTTTGTTGTTGTCCTTTTTTAAACTGCAAAATAAAAAAAAAGATAAAAAAAAAAAAAAAAGATAATGGACCAACATTTTGCTTGGTGTATTTAGTGAGTATTAATTATTAAGTACTAATTGTAAATGTGTTTATTATTGTCAAAGTATGGTCCAATATTTCGTATCATATCTAATACAATGCATACATACAGCTCTTGCATTGGATCTCATTAAGAGGAGATCTATTGTTTATCAAGTTTGCCTTTCAGTTCTGCGGTTCAGGGTTTAAATCTGCACTTCTTCTGTGTTGAGTTTAAATGTTCTCCCCGTTCTTGGGTGGATTTTAGTACTCTGGCTTCCGCCCGCAACCCAAAACATTCATGTTAGCCTAATTAAAGAGTGAAAATCTGTAGTGTGAAACTCATTTTGTGGGCCATATTGTAATCATGGTTTCCCTAAGAGCACCGTGAGAACAAACCATAATAAGTACATTTATAAACGCTACTGTAGTATAACATAGTGTATAAGACACACAGCAAATTGAAGGATAACTCATTTAAAAATCCTAAGTCAATCAAAGTAGTTTCTTCACCGATTGTTCAATTGATTTAAAATATTGTTATGTAATAAAAAATGCTTGCAGTATCGCAATGTTATTAACTCATTCACTGCCATTGACGGCTATAGACGTAAAAAATTCATTTGAACTATTTCTATTAGTTTAACATTTTTGTTCAGTTTTGTTAACAGGAGTATAAAAACCTAGTATTTTTTTTGTATATTTAAAACAGATATAAAATGTGTGATTAATTGTTAGTTAATTAGTGAAGTCATGCGATTAATTACAATTAAAAAATTTAATGGCCTTTAATAATCTTTTCTTTTTATTAAAATAAATATATATTTTTTGTGAAATGTCTAGGTTTTCATACTCTTATTAACAAAAGTGGGGAAAAAATGTTATACTAATAGAAATAGTTCAAATGAGTTTTTGACGTTTATAGCCGTCTATGGCAGTGAATGGGTTAAAAGCGAAGATAATCAGCAATTTTGGTACACAGTTTAGCATGAATCATTCGATTCAATTCAAATGAATTGACTGTCCCTTAGGATTGACATATATGTTCTAATTGGTCCATAGGTGAGGTTGTTCATCTGTATGCGTCCTGTTATTATCTGCTGTCGCCCAAAGCCAGGGAAAGGCTGCACACCTCATACAAGAAGCCAATGTGGACAAGCTGTCTAGAAAACGAATGATGGATAAATCATGTAGATATACCAAAGGAAGCGTCTGGCGTGAGTATATTTCCCAGTGCATGTGTGTTATGATGAGCTACATACACAAAGCTGATGATGAGCAGCAGTTTGGAGACGCTGTACAGAGCCAATCCTGCGGGCAGGCGACGGTGCTCCGGACTCTGATGTCTGGTCTGCGTGGAGCCCGCTACTTGCTTGATGCGCTGAATCACTTCCTCGTCCGTCGGCGTGGTGACGGGACTGAGAGCTTCATCCATATGCTGGCTGCGCATGTGGGGCGTCGGCCTTTTCTTCCGCCTCACCGTGGCGTTCTTCCCTACTTTGGCTTTCGGGGAGAGCTGGTGGGCTTCGGTCAGGATCTCCTCCAGTTTGGACAGCTCCACCTCTGAGAGAGACATTTTCCCAAAGTTTGACTTTGAATGGTGAGCTGCATGTAATGCTATAAAATAAAATATATGGAGGACTACGATAGTGGTAGATACATCACATAATATCATACAACAATGCAAAATATGTGCGTTAGTGGTATAGAGATGACAACAGAGCAATCCATGGAATCATGGCTTCTCTGATTATGATATAGTTCAGGGGTGTCCAAATCCAGTCCTTGTGGGCTACTATCTTGCAAGTTTTTGATGATTCCCTCCGCCAACACACCTGATTCGAATGATCAGGATCATCATCAGGCTTCTGCAGTTATCATTTGAATCAGGTGTGTTGGAGGAGGAATGCATCTGAAAAAATATGGACCAGATTTGGACACCCCTAATCTAGTTTGTAATTGCCGAATGAAAGACAGCAAACATTTTTGATCTGAGAAAAAAAATCATGTCTAATAATTAGTTCCAGAATATTAAGCATAATCAGCATAAAATATTAAACATTTCTTTTTTTTTGTCATGGATAATTTTAGTATGAATAATTGTCTCTCAACATTTACAAGAAAAATGGCCCCAGCTACTTCAGGCCCTAGAATATTGAATAATGTATCCATTGTGAGGCGTCTTTGAGTTTCCAAAAATTTGCTATATAAATCTGATGCATTATTATTATTATGATTATTAAATTCAACCCGATTCAATATAAATAATGTTCTTGCTTTGATACTGAAAAAATACGACTAAAGTAAAGCCCATTCATCTTTATTTATATAGTGCGTTTTTAAACAAGATCAATTGAAAGTTTACCCCAGCCGACTGTAAACAAAAACACGTCCTTACGTATAGTGTTGTTCCGATACCGATACTGGTATCGGCAGAGGCCCCGATACTGCATTAAAACAGTGGTATCGGTGAGTAACATGCCGATACCATTCATTCTGACGCTAAAGTAGGACTTTGGATGCAGCATCTTTCACATTCACTGATGTGTGACGTGTTCACTGCATGCCGAGCTAAGATATCCTATTGGCCCTTGAATGCTCTGAACCAATGGCAGGACAGCTTTTTTATGTTGACAAAACCCCCCGTAGGAATCGGTATCGGCATCGGCCGATACTGCAAAGCTGGGTATCGTAATCGGGGGCCAAAAAACGGTATCGGAACAACACTACTTACGTATCAGACCTAATGCTCTAGTTTTTAAAACATCAACAGAGTTTTTGTTTTGACTAAGGGTTTCAGACAATTACATTTTTCTAATCGTAATTAATCGCATGACTTCAATAGTTAACTCATGATTAATCGCAAATTTCAAATCTGTTCTAAATGTACAATAAAATATACAGTAATTTCCCCCCCTAAGTTTTCATACTTTTGTTAACATAAAAGTGGGGAAAAAATGTTAAACTAATAGAAATATGGCTGCATCTTTTAGTCATTTCATAATAATTCATAAAATTTAGTTAAAATTCAAAAGATATACTGTACTGTAAAAAACGAGTGTGATATTAATTTGTGTTGAGATTGTGTGTTTTTTTTGCCACTAGATGGCATAATTGCATTTGTGAGACATTGATGACGGCTTAGTGCATTTTTCTTTTCATTCGTTTCATATTAAGAGCTATCTAATCTTTAACATGAAATAACTTCTGCACATTTTTTTAAATCGTAAAATACAATTTGACCCCAGTCTCCACAAATATATGCATTATTACTAATTTTATTACTGTTAAATTTTGACGTGGGCGTGTCTGCTGCGTTGCGACTGGAATTCCCCCAGTACCGGCTTTCCAAGTAAGGGGCGGTCATTAATTGTATGTTAAAAAAATTAAGGAACTTTAACTAAAAATTAGTGCACTAATTTTGTAACCCCTAGTTTTGACATTATGAGTTCCAATTTTACCGGCATAGACCACTTCACACTTCATGTAATCCAACTCAGGTTTACCGAGTTGGCGAAAGTTCTCCTCCAACCCACTCCAGAAGTTTTTCTCGATGAAGCCTTTCACCAATCCCCACGGCTGCTTTCTGAAGCGCAGCTCTGTTGATACCCTACAAGACAAATAAAGAACCAAACTTGATCTGACTGATTGCTAACAATGTAGAAACGAGAAAACGAAAATCTATTTGATCATCTCACCGTAAACGACACTTGTTTTTGGCCACCCGGGTGAGCATGTAGCGGTTGAGCGTGTAGAAGTAGTCGTGGTAGGGGACGTCATGCGTGATGACCTCAGCGTCGATGATGTAACACTCGCTCTCCTGACTGGCCTTGTACAGAGTCTGAAAGGTGCATTTTAGATTTACTGTTGAATATTTTGTAGATTTGATATGCTGACCATACCTGTGTCTCAGTGACTGTGGCTGTCTTGGGGGCGAGCGGGTTTGATAGTGAAATGGTGTACAGGATCTCCCTGGTCTGGTTCCCGGCCTCCTCTTTCTTCCATGGGTGGTAAACCACATCTGAACACACAAAAATGGAAAACAGAACCGTAGATCAATAATTTATGACAGGGTCTGGAGATGGTATGAATAATAGAGATAGGTTGATATGTTTTTTTTTAGGGCCGATACTGATGCCGATTATTAGTAGGCAAGGAGGGCGGTAACCAATATTTGAAGCCGATATTAATTTTCAGAAAAAAGTGGGGAAAAAATATTGGTGCAAAAAAATTGAAAATAAAAATGCCAATCTTGACTTTTTCAGACTTTTTAAAATGTAGATTTTTTTTCAAATCTTAGACAGTTGACATCCTTTTAAATTTGAGCTTTTAAGATTATCGGTGCGTCTTAAAAAGTTAAATGGAAACTTAAGCAAGTAAATACCACAGCTCTCTATAGTTTTCTACAGTAAATATTTTTTCCCAGGTTCCCAGGGTCAGCAGCATCTGTTATGAAGTTAACTAAAAATTTCAATAAATAGTTCCCTGAGATTAAATTGATTTTAGATATACAGTGGTACATCGGAGTTTTGAATTGTTCAACCTCCAAAACATTTTTTCCCATAGGAAATAATGTAAATGCAATTAATCCGTTCCCAAGCTCCAAAAAACAGAAAATTCCCAATTTAATTTCTATTATTTACATTTACAGTACAGTACAGTATTTAAACAATAAAAACACCTTACTTTATTTGTTGTGGTGTGATGGCATCAGTGGATGATAAATGCTATGTTAATGCTAGCTTTAGTTCAGTACTGATTTGTGTATTTTACATTGGGCATATTGTTAGACTACTAAGCGGTCCTTACGTGCGTTGTTTAACATCAGGCACGTTGTTGAACAGCTAAGGGGGGTCCTCTTGCCAGTATTTACAGAAAACGTCACGGTAGTTACAACTGCACGATAATCTTCGTAGCACTGTATGTTTTTCTTTGCTGCCACTGGCACTGTTGTCTTTTTTGGGGCCCATTGCGAAGAAAATTATCGTGGAAATTTTTTTACATACTTGGCCAATAAAGATGATTGAGATTGTGATGAATGCAGACCTGAGAATCGCCGCTGCTCCATGAAATCGCTCATGAACTGCGACTCTGTGAAGAGGATGTCGTACAGCTTGTCCACGCTAAACTTGTAGATCTCGTTGATGTGTTGCCTCCCGTTCAGATCCTCGTGGAAGGCCTGAACCTCACCTATGGCAGACACACACAAACATCTATAAGGACAAAAAGGACTTAAACCATTAACTCACCAATAAAAAGGTTAGGTTAAACCTGCTGTTCCGCCTGAATCCATTATTGAGCTTAGATACATTTTGGACCACTTTAGGTTTCCAACGTTGTGGGACAAAGCAAGATCCATAAATGCATGCATGGATGTAACAAACTCCCTCAAACAGAATTGGAATGAAGTAGCGCAGATATTGTGAGCCAGCAGACTTTTGATGATGTGTTTTAGTGTTTTTGGTGATGTCTTTCGTCTTTCGTCTTTTAGGTCCCTTAGCTGAGGTGTCTCTCAGCATGTCAAGATTTTCCTTATCCCGACTCTTCCATGCAAGCTGTTCTTCCGCGCTCAAGGTTTTCTTAACTCATTCGCTCCCATTCTTTTTCACTGAAGCAACCCCCTTTGCTCCTGGATGTTTTCCTGGATTTTGACCGATTTTTGCAAGGTCCACTGAATATTATGTTCTATTGCTATAGATTAGAGTCTCTTCTTTCATCAGGAAAAAAAGTTATATTTTTATCTGTTTCTGTTTCGCAGTGATCGGGATTAGGATATAGCTAAGTTTCATCATTATTTACAAACCTGTTGAAAACACTGGCAAAAAGAGCTCATTGCAACATGGCCCTGGCTGATCTCTTATACTCTGCTACCACCTGCTGGTTGTTTTTTTTTGCAATAACTACCATTGCTTTAAGCAACCTCTTCAAATCATAAGTTGTATCAAAGCCTTCTGTATGAACAAGTATTAAAAAAACAACAACACAAGAAAAACGTATAAATGCGTTTTTGGGAGTGAATGAGTTAAAGACCATCTGAACCCATCCATGCTCCGTTGCTTTGTTTTTTTCTCTATAAAGATCCATCCATCTATCCATCCATCCTGATTTTGAATTGATGGAGTGCAAAAATCATTCGCACTCATGTTCAAGTAGCACGTTTTTGAAACGAAAGAGGAAACTGGAATACCAAGAAAACCCCTTTAGGCATGGGAAAAAAAAAAAAAGGCATGGGGGAACCACGCTAACTCAACAGAGGAAGACTGGAGCTCGGATTAGAACCTCCAACCTTTTCACTGCGGGCCGGATGTGCTACCCACTCACCCACCATGCTGCCGCCAGCAGGCCCTCTATGTCATAATGATAGCTTAGATTTATAAAGCACATTTCAAGTGACCCAATGTCGCTTAACAATAACTCAAGGGACTAATTAAAATCTATGTACAGTTTGAGTGCTAATGCTACTAAGTGTGTGTTTTGGTGGTCAGATGGCGGCCAACATCAGTGAATCCTGACGTCACAAATGGTCTTCTGGCTGAATGGAGAAAATTCCCACAACCGTTTGACTCTCTCTTCAGACATGGATGGCTGGTTTACGTAATCTGTCCTTTGCACCCACCCTCATCGTGTGTCTCTGAAGAGTCGCTGAGCTCCGTGGGGATGTCCTCGTTGTCGTTGAAGTCGAGCGAGGGCGAGGGAGCGGGGCCACCAGTCCCGCTGGTGTCATTGGGCTTCTCTTCCATCAGCAGAGGCAGAGCTAGCAGCTCGCCATCCGGTTGGCAGTCTGTGAAATCGTCTGTGGGGAGGTCAAACTTTTGTGCGGAGGGGGGGGGCAAAAACAACCAGAAGGGTCTTTTATTGGGAATCGGAATGTGGAGTTTCAACAATATTTAATGATGATTATTAAAATGTGGTGCATGACCACGCGGCTTACTGTGATGGGTGTGTCGTGGTTGATGGTGCTGTTTGGGATGACCTTCTTGTGAAGGAGAGGTGGACTCCCGTCGGGCTTGGCCTCTGCGCTGCTTTTGGACAAGTTGTCGTTGTTCATCTCATTCTCCTCATTCGGAATCTCTTCACTGAAGCTGAAGGTACCACGAAGCCATTATAGGGTTAATAAATGAACACAGCAGAAAAAAAGAAAATGCAGAGAAACTGATGATGCTATGCTTAACAGATGTTTTTTGACCCCCCACACACACACACTTTTTGACAATAAACTTATCTAATAACTTAACTAATTAAACTTCGATATCTAGCAGGAGGCCGCAAAATATCATCCTAATGGTCAATATAATCCAAATGGTCCCAGGGCCGTGCGTTGGAGACCCCTGCAGTAGAGTGTGGCAATTTAGATTCAGATTTAGCTCATAATATTAATTATATATATTAGGGGTGTGAAGTGTATCTGGCGATTCGATTCGTATCACGATTCTTAGGTCACGATTCGATGATTAATCCCGATACGAATCTAAAAATTGATTGTTGCGATTTATTATTATTTTTACTCAAAATTAGAAAATACTCATCAGTAAACTTGCACATGTACACTGTAAGATTTGTATCAACATTTATTTATTTATCTGAAAATTCAGGCTTATAACTAAGCCACTTCATTTAGCAAACAGGTTGCAGTCTGTTTCATGTTTGAACAGCACTGAAATTAAATATTAAGGCTCCATTAATATAACATTCTTCCATGCTTAATGTGTGAATCCTAACCCTAAGTGAGACATTTTGTTGAATATTCCCATAAAAAATTGATGTTTAAAAATTGATTTGGCCTGTTATATCGCGATATATTGCCGAATCGATTTTTCTAACACCCCTAATATATATATATATATATAAAATAAAAATTATAATAATAGTAAAGCATTCAATGAATGCTGTTGTCATAATTATGAATGAAATATGATGACAGACACCACACATGTCCGGAGTGCTCAGAATCTGTCTGCCTGAACCACAATTAAAATTCCCCAAAAATCATGTTAGACTACCTGCGCCAATACTTAGACGTGATTCCATCAGGCGTAAAGTTTAGTTCACTTTCAGACACTTAATCGTCAGGTGCGCCAGGCGTATGTCACACCACCCGCCCTCCGTACATCAAAAATTGATGTTTAAAAATCGATTCAGCCGCATATCGAATCGAGAATTGCGCGCTGTAATATCGCGATATATTGCCGAATCAATTTTTTCTAACACCCCTAATATAAATATATATATATAAAAGACAATTATGATTACTGTATTTTTTAACAATATATTACACATTTATTTTGTAGCCAAAAGCAAATGTTGGATGGGTAAAAATGTATCAAAAGTGTCTTTTCTTTTTACTACTACTGTATTATTAACAGATTCAAACACAGCTCTGCTGATTTTAATTTAGAAATCCACTTCCCACCTCCCAGTCATTAAAAACTCTTAGGTAAGTGCAAATAAACAGAGGAGAGGAGAGGAGGTTGTTACTACTTTCATGGTGCATCTGAACGTGTGCCCTTGTAAACAGCTTTTAATCAATTGGCGTGTAATTTGGATAATTGTTTGCAGCCGTAGCAACCGACGTCCCCGCTGCGCAGCCACACTCACCCCATGGTGTTGAAGTCGTCATCGGGCGGAACATAGTCCTCGTCATCGCTGGTCAGGCCAAGCTCGTTGCCGTAGCACTGATGGACAAAGTGCCACAGCTCTTTGGGGCACAGCGGCTGAGAAGAAAGCAGAATACCACGGCAATGACTCATTTTACAGCGGGTGCATATTTTGTAGGAGATCACAGTATACCCCGCTTTACATCTTATAGACTTGGGGAGATGAAAGCATAATTAGAGTGTTGTTTCTCGTTTTAATTCTCAATGATTTGACAAATAATGTCGTAAACGTGAAGGTGTAGTGCAGGGTGTGAAAAGTATGGCCCAGGGGGCACAAATGGCCACTTCAACGGCCCGCCGGTATTTTTCACATGACCGAGAGTGCTTATTAAAAGTTATTAGCGTACTATTTTTTTAATTTATAATTTATTTATTATAATTATTTGTTGTTGTTGTTGATTTTGTTGTCAATTTAGCCATTTTTTACTATAATTATTTCATTAAAATATATTTAATATATATTTATTTTTATTGTAAATTATATAAAATCAAATATTAGTAAAAACATATTTTTACATCTATTAAAATTAGGGGTGTGAATTGCCCAGTACCTGGCGATTCCATTCGTATCACGATTCATAGGCCACGATTCGATTCAATACCGATTAATCCCGATACGAATCTATAAATTGATTATTGCGTTTTTTTTTAAAAAACTCAAATTTAGAAAATACAAATCAGTAAACTTGTACATGTACACTGTAAGATTTGTATGAAAATGTATTTATTTATCTGAAATTTCAGGCACTGCATTTAACAAACAGGTTGCACTTTGTTTCATGTTTGAACAGCACTGAAATAAAACATTAAGGCTTAATGTTCCATTAATATAAAATTCTTCCATGCTTAATGTGTGAATCCTAACCCTAAGTAAGACATTTTGTTGAATATTCCCATAAAAAATGGATGTTTAAAAATCGATTCGGCCGCACATTGAATCGATTCGAGAATTGCGCGCTATAATATCGCGATATATTGCCGAATCGATTTTTTCTAACACTCCTAATTAAAATGTTTTATTTATAACTTTAAAAAATGCATACAGTGTGGGTTCAGCTACCACACGGTGGCAGTGCAAATGCAAGTATGAATGGTTGTCTTTATATGCTCGATAATCAAATGGTGACCAGTCCAGGGTATAGTTTGCATTTTTTTTTTTCAACCACCACAATACAGCCCATAATCTGTTTCTAGTGAAATTGTCTTACCTTGTCAAGCAGCGCATTCTGCCATAATCTGAACATCATCATGTACGTCCTGTCTCTGGCTCCAAAAGAGGTGAAAAAGTGCTGCCGAGAAATTTTTTAGTTAGGTATGCAGCTGTTAATTAAGCTATTCCGCATAATCCGACGATCACATTGAGCTAATCGACACTAAAATTCAACACAAAATTCCCATTATTCAAAACTATGCT
This sequence comes from Vanacampus margaritifer, assembly GCF_051991255.1. Lineage (NCBI taxonomy): Eukaryota > Metazoa > Chordata > Actinopteri > Syngnathiformes > Syngnathidae > Vanacampus > Vanacampus margaritifer. The sequence continues at coordinate 18,159,406 of NC_135436.1, forward strand.
ACTTCATTTCAGTCTCACTTTCGAAATTGTTATTTAAAAAAAAGAATTCTGCGGCAAAATCTTACCTTCTCATTGTCAGTGCAGACCTGGATGGCGTTGGGAATGAGGCGTGCGGTCTTCTCTTTCGTCATTGAGCAGATGTCTTTTAGCCGCACTGTCAGCTGCACACGTAAAGATGCATAGTATAAATACTCCCAAAAAACTGCCAACTTTTCCAAGCCTCAATAAACTTGTTTGGAATTTGATTTGTCTCTCGGCGCCATGCTGGCTGTTCCGGCGTACGGAGGGCGGGTGGTGTGACATACGCGTGGCGCACCTGACGATTAAGTGTCTGAAAGTGAACTAAACTTTACGCCTGATGGAATCACGTCTAAGTATTGGCGCAGGTAGTCTAACACGATTTTGGTGAATTTTAATTGTGGTTCAGGCAGACAGATTCTGAGCACTCCGGACATGTGTGGTGTCTGTCATCATATTTCATTCATAATTATGACAACAGCATTCATTGAATGCTTTATTATTATTATAATTTTTATTATGTATATATATATATATATATATATATTAGGGGTGTTAGAAAAATCGATTCGGCAATATATCGCGATATAACAGGCCGAATCGATTTTTAAACATCAATTTTTTTATGGGAATATTCAACAAAACGTCTTACTTAGGGTTAGGATTCACACATTAAGCATGGAAGAATGTTATATTAATGGAGCATTAAGCCTTAATATTTTATTTCAGTGCTGTTCAAACATGAAACAGACTGCAACCTGTTTGCTAAATGAAGTGGCTCAGTTATGAGCCTGAATTTTCAGATAAATACATTTTCATACAAATCTTACAGTGTACATGTACATGTTTACTGATTTGTATTTTCAAAATTTGAGTTTTTAAAAAAAAATCGCAACAATCAATTTATAGATTCGTATCGGGATTAATCGGTATCAAATCGAATCGTGACCTATGAATCGTGATACGAATGGAATCGCCAGGTACTGGGCAATTCACACCCCTATATATATATCTTTGGAGGACTGCTTATAAAGTCCTTTATAAACATACTTTGTGCGTTTCCATCTCCTGCGTGGACGCCAACAAATCAGTTTATTCTTTTACCACGTAAACTGTGCCAAGTTGGCTGTGTTCACGCCCACAATGGCGCAAAAAAAACATTTGAAACTACAGGAAGCTGCGTGCTTCTGCGAAAATACCAAAACAAAGTCTAACCTGCCCCTGCACAGATTTCCGCCGCGCCATCGCCTTGCAATGGGAATGAAACGAGAGCTCAGAGAGTGGCATCAACCATACCAGTGTTTCCCAGCGGAATATGTTGCTATAGAAACAGATCCAGTTCTCGGAGAGGTAGAGTCGTCCCTGTAGGAGGATGTCCCGTTGCAGAGCACACGAGTAGTCTGCATGAAGACATGGCACGGCATCAGCACAACACACACCCTTCATCCAATTTCTATGCCGCGTATCTAATATTACAATCAGTCCACTTTGTCCATATCCCGTTAACCACTGCATTACCCAAAACAAAATTGGCAATGCTAACTCGTACTGTATAGCTAACATTTTACCTGTGTTGTGTCTGTTTCACAAGTGCTAACTGCTATGTCATCGGAATGCCTTTCAACAAATTCTCATTATGGGTTCATGTATTTCTTGTCTGTATTTGGAACAGTGGCGTGGATTTAATAATAATAGTTGGAATTGTTGTTTTGGTTGCCATTTGTTAGACGTCACAACTATGCAAAATCTGCTTGTAACCGGTTCATGTAAAACCTTTGTAGACGGACAAGGAACAAACATTTTAGCACGTATATGGATTTGCATGTGTAAATCTTAACCACAAAAATGATGCATAGATATCTGTAAACAAATCATTTGGTGCTCACTTTTTGGATTTTGTTGTTGTTTTCAGTCTTCCAACAATTGTACTTTTTAGCACCACAAGGTCACAGTTTATTCGATGATTTTTTTTTTCAGACAATACACACTCACTCGCACATACACGTACTCACCCACATACAATATACATATATATATATATATATATATATATATATATATATATTTTTTTTTAAATAATAATAATAAAAAAAGAGAGCGCAATGACGATGACATGTCAAATCGGTAAAATTACCGAATGAACAATACTGAGCTGTCCAGAAAAAAAAGAGAAAAATAAATAAATAAATAAAGACAATAGCAGCAGTCTTCACGAGGACTGTGAGGTCACGAGGACTGCGAGGCAAGTCAAATTGCGCAATAACATTCGAAACAAGTTGAAACATGTGACCTTATAATGGCGTTAAGGCAATGGTTTCACACGGGGTCTGTGTGCCACTAGCGTCCGCTCACCCACAATGAGTCTCTCTGTGTCAGGTAGCTGCTTGAAGAGTTTCCTGAAGTCCTCATTGCGCTGCTTGTAAGTGGGGCTCAGCACCTGCAGGGACGAGCACAGTCAAGACACATTGCTACGCCATGTACACGCACGCGCACACACGCACACACGCACACACACAAATCGTCATGCTTGCTCGTTCACACACAAGCGTGGTCTCCGTTATGCAGCCCGGTTCATTCTTTTCAAAGCTTGTCAAATCCCTTGTCTGACACGGGTGATGATCAAGATTGGATTTTGACAAGATTGTTTTCATGGATGTCGACTCAACGGCAAGCAAGAGTTACACATACAAAAAAAAAGTTGCGTCTTAGTAGAAGCTCAATTCCAAAACAGCCCACCGCGCAGATCATTCAATGAACATGCTGCGAGCATTTAAAGGAGAGCCGTTCTCAGTTTGGCATCACACGGCAAACTTACGGGCGACACGAGAGCCATAACATTAGGTACACTTGCACAATCGAGCAAAAATGAAGGGCTGCTTCAAAATATAGCAATATTTGCGTCTGTTTAAAATGACTGTATGATAATTGCTGCGCGGTTTGCATTACCGAGAGGTATTTGTTTCATTTAGCTGTTAGACAAAATAGCATTTGCTTCCATTTGCAGCAGTTTCACACTACTGACAACTACTACCAACTACAATAAACGCAACACTCTTACGTTACTTTGTATATGGGATTTCATTACATTGTGCAGGTGTAACAAATGCTAAAGCTATACTTGAAAATGTAGCTATGACGAAGGCTTAAAAAGAAACTGAGGGGTGCTTGAACTTTTAAACACAAAGGTACAAATTAGTGATGTTCGATACCACTTTTTTTTTTCAGACCGATACCAGTACGAGTACTCAACTATTGGATCATCACCGATACCAAGTACCGATACCACAAGTACTTTTGATACATAAAATGTCCCAAAAATACAATGATAGATAAATTAAATGAAAGACCTACATATCCCAAAATAGCACTTTTCCTTAAAATTGCATTTCTAGTTCCTGTTGCTAAAAATAGGCACAAGAGTGCGGCAGATACCAATACCAGATACCATCTTGTGGCCGTTTTACGATGCAAGTACTGATACCTTAAATGAAGGCCGGGTATTGGCCCAATAACGATAGTACAAATCGTCGATGCAATGTGAAAAACACTTACATCTATTTTTATTTTTATTTTTTTTACATTTGTACGTTTTTTTGGATGTCTGCATTCAGTTTCATCACAAAAACATAAACATGTAAAAAATGACATAAATGTTTTTCACATAGTGACAATTTTTACAACATAAAAATGTAAAAAAAGACAAAAATGGACATGTGTTTTTCACATAGCAGCGACGACATGTTCTTTTCTTTTTTTTGCCAGTAATATCTTCTAAAGCATAGGTGTCAATTTCCGGTCCTCGAGGGCCGCAGTCCTGCAGGCTTTGGAGGTTTCCCTCTTCCGACACAAGCTGATTCCAATCATCAGGATCGTTATCAGGCTTATGCAGAGCTTGCTGACGAGCTGGTCATACATCAGCTGTGTAAACATCCAAAAAGTTTGACACCTATGTTCTAAAGTCTTAATTTTGCTGGCTTGATCTGCCAATCTCATTCTTTGCATAAAGAAGTACCAAATCTCCAAATGTGTGCCAGAGCAAAGGCTCTTGCTGTCTGCGCCAGATATTTTCCTTCAACAGGAAACCTTGAGGAAAAACAATAGCTGCCATCCCAGCAACAAGATATACAGGGTGTCCATAAATTCTCTTTACCATTTAAAAAAAATATTAATAATGCAATTGATTAGATATTTTATTCAGATTTGTTCTATTGTATTCAGTGTTTAAAAACACACACCGTGTTTATCATTACTGACCTTAAGCAAAGGATTACTGATGCCATTGCCAGAATTGATGAGGCTATGCTACAGCGAACATGGCAAGAAATCGAGCACCGTCTTGATGTGCTTCGTGCAACTAATGGTGCCCATGTAGAAGTTTATTAAAAGAGGTTAAAAAAAACTTTAATAAACGCTGAATACAATAGAACAAATCGAAATAAAATATCTAATCAATTGCATTTTTAATACATTTCTGAAATGGTAAAGAGACTTTATGGACACCCTGTATACTGGAACTCCAAAAAAAAAAAGAATATATTCTCTTGGATCCAAGCCAAGTGGGAAAAGAACATCTCCTTTGACATGCAAGTTTGAATCTTAAAATATGTGCTTTTCTGAGCAGTATGCTAATGATAAAACCAGCCTGTGATGACTCTAAACAACAGAGCTCTTTGAGCATTCAAATAGTCACAACCAGGCCAGTGCGTTTATTTATTTATTTATTTGTTAACGAGGAATCACCAGAGACAAAGAGTATACAACAGTACTTATATTTAGCCTCATTTTGCTCCTTCTACAACCAAATTCATATTTCTAAATCACTCATTCCCCAATCCAAACAAGGCTTTTTTTTTTTTACAAAGTAGAGGAGGACTTACTGCAGGAATCTCCTCAGAGCTCCACTCGGGTTCCTGAAGGTCCGAGGTGGCCCAGCCCCACTCCCAGCCCCACTCCCCTCTAGCTGGACCCTGCAGAAGCCACCCTGTCAGGGCCTCATCCAGCTCCAGCACAGCCTCCCAATCCGACATCAAACAATCCTCATCCGGTTCCATATCCGATCTTTTGTGTCTCATGGATAGAAGCGAATATCCTTGCCCGCGACCCCCTGCTACCGATATTGAAGGGCTTGTCAGTGATTAGTAAAAGTAGCTGTTGAATGTCCGCCCCTCTTCTGTGTTTTGGGTTGCTGCTCCCTGTCAATGTTGAGCAGTGGACACACAGGCACGCATCAACCACATGAGCCTCGTGTGTCTCTCTCTCTTCCTTTTACACACACAGGGAGAGGAGTTACGGCCGTTGCCCTCGAGTAACCCCGAGCAGCAACAAGTCCTTTATTATCATGGCAGAAGCACCCACCTCCCCACCAACACCACTCCTCTCTCGTATTCCAAGGAAGTGTGCGAGTTGTGCTGCCCCGGGATCTGAGAGCGTTGTTGTAATTAGTTTGTTTATGACCCACGGAATGAAGCGCGTCGAGAAGTGAAATAATGGGGACGGGGCGGCGGGGGGGGGGGGGGCGTTGTACATAGCTGAGGATGTTTAGAGAAAACGTGAAGTTTTAAGTCTATCGCGGCGAGTGTTGAGTCTGGCCAAGTGATTGAGTTACAGAGAACAGATGTGAGCGTAACCTCCAGTTACCTCTGACTGCAAAACAACACCATCAATCATGACACAGTCAGAAGTGGGCTGCAGAACAACACGGCCAGTGTAACATACGTGTGACAAAATGTGAAACGGCAATTCCCTTCGACGATGCTGAGATATCGTTGTCAAGCCGTTGCGCCAATAAAAAAAAAAAATAAATTGTACATTTATAAATATGTTACTGTGCAGTGGAACCTTTAAAATAGAGGTTTTATGTTTACATTGATGAATTTAATCCAAATATGCCTCATAAATTCTGTCATGTATGACATCACTTTGCTTCAGCCTACTGCTAAGACCTCAGACTATTATTTCAGTTGACGTCTGTGCTACGATGCTGGAACACATGATTTTTATTCTTCATTATTTGCAATTGGATAAACTGTTTCAGAATCTGAGTCCCAGTTTCCCAGAATTGAACGTGTTCAAGCTTTGAATTTCATCTGATTGGCGCTCAATGGCAATGTCTTGGCATGATTAAAATACATAATTAAATAAATATTGCTTTTGCATGCAAACATTGACAAAAGCGATAACATAAGATGCATGATAGTTGGGTCTACAATAAGTTCTGATGTCAGTTAAATTGGATTTGAAGCACAATGCTATAAAATGCTGCAGAGAACCAACATTGTGAAAACGCGCTGAAAAGAGTACAAAAAACAAAAACAATTATTTGGTTCGAAAAGGGACCGACCTGCCACTTAGGTCAACAACCCAATCCATCTCACTCAACTTTTTGCATTAAATGAATAACCCAGAGAGTTGGGTCAAATTGATCCAATTAGCATATGGATCCCTTTTTGACCCAAATTGTTGTTGTTGTTTTTGCCCAACTGTTATTCATTAAATGAAAAAGCTGTGTCAAATGGACTGGGTTGTTTTGACCCAACTTTTGGGGTTAAATAAATAACCATTCATGTGTGAGTTATTCATTTAATACAAAAAGTTGTGTCACAACGACTCAATCCAATTGACATGTTTTGCATTAAATGAATAACCCACACATCAATTACTAAATTTTTTTGGGCTTGTTTTTTTTCAGAAGGACAATTTTTGTTTTGCGCAAAACAAACCAGAAAGTTGGGTCAGAATGACCCAAGTAGCAGGTCCGCCAATTTTTGACCGAATTTGGGTAATTACATTTTGTTTTTAGAGTCTGTGTTTAGAGTCTGTGTGTTTTGTGGGTTATTCATTTAACCCAAAAAGTTGGGTATAATGAATAACCCATAACATTTTTTTTTGGGGGGGATTATTTTATAGAAAATAACAAATTATTATTTTTAGGTAGTTAGATATGTTTTGGCTGTTTTGTGAGTTACTTAGTTATTTGACCCACTTTTTTTTGGAAGGGTTGAATGAAAACCCCAAAAAGTGGGTCAAATTGTGGCTGAAATTTTAGTTTTGAGGCCACCCATGTATCCACGACACATGATCCCCTTACTGTATGTTAACCTTCAGCGGGCCAGAAAGATGCAACATTTGCGGTTTCTATTTTGATGGCAACGCACATACAATCGTCATGCATAACTTGCTGCAACGACTTGACTAAAAATATTGACAAGAATCCAGAGGCAAGCATGCTGATGGAGGCCACGGCATGACTGCAACTGTGACTTCCTGCTGTCGTCAATATGTCTTTTAACCACTCTCTGCGGACTGAAATTGTAGTAGCAGGAACTGATGGAAAAGTGTTACTTGTTCACATAAAACATGTCTCTCAAGTCGAATGCCTTTCTGGCATGTGGTTAAAAATTTTCAGCTGAACTCAGACTGACAGAATAAGTTTTCCTTGGAGATGACTTGCGGCGCCGCAGCTCTGAGTGGGCCTTTACTTAAAGCTCATTCAACTCATTGTCCTCCAATAAATCAAATGAAGAACGAGGTCATTGTTTCACCAATGCCGTGTTTAGGTAGTTAGTGAGAGCCGGTATTTATAGATCTGGTTAACCATTAACGCCCTGCACAAACAGACAGGGATGGAAGAGGCTGGTACGGTAAACCAGGGTGGGGTTTGAGTCATTTTAAGGGTGGAGGGGACTGATAAGCTCATCCTTTTTACACAGCGGCTTTTCATTAATATTTGACATAAATCCATTTTATGATTACGTAACGCCAGCAATGTGGGTGGGTGTCAGTGTGGCTACTGATGAAGAACGAGGAAAACCGCTCGCACACTCCATCTTTTTTTGGCAGCCTCAACGGCTCTTCTGCTGTTTTGAGTAACAACCACATGCACTCCCCACCCTTTTTTCTCTCAATGTATTCTCTCTTGTTTGTGCAGCCTGAGAGGAGAGCTGTACAGGAAGGATTCATATAAAGCTTGTGCAGATGAATCCAGCCTTTTAGATTCTCGCAACTCTCTCAAGGACAATTTGAAATATAAATAAATGTGCTCTTAGTGTTAGTTAGTCACTATTGATATGAGGTGGATGCAAATACACGGATCACAACACTGAAAGCCTTGTTGTATTCATTGAATCGTGGTGTTCTGATAACATCCCACATGACAAATCTAAAAACAGATTAATCCATCTCTTTCCACTTGCGTGCAGTTCCAAACCCAGTTCGTAGGCTTTTAAAACACACTAAAATTGAGGCCTGGCAAGAAGTTGAGTTTTTGCGTCAGGCTATTATTTTTTTCCCCATTGTAATTAATCACGACTTCAATAATTAACTCACGATTTATTGCAAATTTTATATCTGTTCTAAATGTACAATACAATACAATACAATATATATATTTTTTTTAGGTTTTCATACTCTTATTAACAAAAGTGGAAAAAGTGGAAAACTAATAGAAATAGTTCAAATTAATTTTTGACGTCTATAGCCGTCAATGGCAATGAATGAGTTAACAACCTTGAAGTCGATACAGGTAAAGCTTTATCAGCAGAATCATACTTTTGTTGATGTTGCATTTCAGTAGGTAATACGTAATTAATTATTTCTTGGCTTGGGCAAATGCCTGCTCTAGGAGTTTGGTGTTTTCATCTTGGTTGAAGTAGCAGGCCTTGTTGCGTGGTCAGTCAAGAACAGACGTTGTTCCCACACACTTGCCATGGATAAAAAAATAAATAAATCCTTTTCAGTCTATAATCCATTGAATACACTATCAAGACAAGATATTTATTTTCAAACTGAAACTTATTTTGAATTCAAACACATTCCAAAAAAGCTGAGACGGGGCCACCTTTTTTTTTTTTTAACAACACTCAATAATTTGGGAACAGAGGACACTAATTGCTGAGGTTTTGTAGGCGGAGTTCTTTCCCATTCTTGCTTGATGTACAACTTGAGTTGCTCAGCAGTCCCGGGTCTCCTTGGTAGTATTTTGCGCATCATAATATGGCAAACATTTTCAATGGGAAACAGGTCTGGACTGCTGGCAGGCTATTCTAGTACTCACACTCTTACTATGAAGCCACACTGTTGTAATTGTCTTGCTGAAATAAACACGGATATCCTTGAAAAAAGATTTTGCTTGAATGGCAGCATATGTTCTGCCCCAAAACCGATATTCAGCATTATTATGGTGCCTTCAGAGATGTGCAAGTTATCTATTCAGTGGGCACTAACACCCCCCCAAAGCATCACAGATGCTGGCTTTTAAGCTTTGTACTGATAAGAATCCCGTGTTTTGTTTGGATTTCCAAAAACAATTTGAAAAGGAGACTCGTCAGACCACAGCCCCTATTTCCACATTGTGTCAGTCACTAGAATGAGCTCTTACTTTCGCAACATCGCATTATAGTCCCATTCATCTTCACATGATATTTCACAAGGTTTTGTGGGAACTTAAAAATTGTGATTATTAATAAACGAAACAACCAACGCATATCAAAACAATCCTTCTCGACTTCACTCATTTGCTCTTGGCAGAGGGAGTTTATTCTCGGAGGCTCAACTATCATGAGAATAGAGGCATGCAAATAGATCCGTCCATCCATCCATCTGCTTATCCTCACTCGGGTTGCGGCCATGCTGGAACCTATCCCACCTGTCTGGGTGAGAGTGACACCCTAACTGCTCGCCAGCCAATCGCAGGGCACAAATTGGCATACAAGCATTCGCACTCACATTCACACCTATGCACAATTTACAGTGCTCAATCAACCTGCTATGCATGTTTTTAGAATGTGGGAAGAAACCGGAGTACTCAGAAAGAAAAGCTCCACAGGCACGGGGAGAAAACGCAAACACCGCACAAGGGCCGGCCGGCCGGAAGCTGGATTCGAACTCACAACCACTGCACTGTGAGGTGAATGTACTAACCACTGTCTCCACTGTGTCACCCATACATGAGTATAAATAGATTTTTTTGTTTTGAATTTAGCGACTTATAGTAACTAGAACTAATGTGATTTTTTTTAATGTTAGCAACTAATTAATTATACACAAAGACAATGCGCATCATCATTTATTTGCCCTGCAAAGGTTAGTTGTCAGTGTACTGTTAATAGTGTCATCTGCGACTATACGTCAACTCTAAACCACTACTTTTTATGCTGATATTAGTAGAAGACATGTGAGTAGCATGCTTACAATCCAGTGCACTGGTGAGGTATTAAAGAATCTGTTAGGGCTTTTTGGACAAAGCTTTGTTTACGTTATCCCTTTTCAGAGTCCACTGCTGTGCCAAATAGCATCCCAGACAGACTCTATTTTTATATGGACACTTTAAGTCTCATGCTCCATTGCCATGTAATGTAAAGGCATTCAAATCTTGCCCGTAGCCCCCTATTGTTGGATTTGTTTAGTACAGTGAGAACCTCCATGCGTCTGTTGCCACCTGTTGCATACCAGAATTAGAAGTCAGAACAGAAATTCACACTTCTGCAGAATTTAACGCCAACCGGAAATAGGTTTGGACATAACCCATTAAGCAATAATTCTCATGTATTTGAAGCTTTCTAAATGAATATACATCCAAACGTGTAATTTGGCATTGCAGCGAGGTGGCAACAGCACTCGGTAAATGAAATGACAAACAGACTGAATAGATTGTTATCATGCTGCCAGCTTGACAGGCCAGAGTGAGCAAAAAAATGCAAGTCATGCTTACTCTCATGATGTGTTGTCTTTCATGCTGGGGAGAGATTGTAAACACATAGGGAATAATAATAATAATAATAATAATAATAATAATAATAATAATAATAATATCATCATCATTTAAAAGGAATTTGGTACAAATATAACAAAACACGTTTTTGGGCCGGGAAGGTTCAAGGCTGAGGAATCAAGTCCAACATTCCTATTCTTGTGCACTGTGTGGGCTTAACCAAAATAACAGGCAGTCAAAAAGTGTGTCAATGGAAGATTTGGCATGAAGCCCATCGGCGCTGTCGCTGTTTTACAGAGTTAGCACACCACCTAGTGGTATGATGGAAAAACTGCAAGATTCTATTCGCCTGTTGAAGTGACAGTTTCCATTTTTTTCCACATTGCAGTCGACAATTTCTGAGTAAGAGTCAGAAATATCTAAGATTTATGGAGAACTTGGCAATTCCTGAATGATTCTGTTCTTGATTAAACCCACTGTGACACACTTTGGTTTCATGGCAATTTGCGAAAACTCTGAATTGGCAAAGTGGAACGTCACATACGTCACATACTCTCACAGTCTCACCATTGCTTCTATGATGATAGAGGAGAGATATGTGTCCACGAAAACAAAAAAGTTAACTGAAGCACGACTGCGCTTATAAACTCCTTTTTGGCATGACATGTATATGTGAATATTTATTTGTCAAATTCTGCTATACAGTTGTCAGGTTGTCTCAACATGACAAATGGTGTATTTGCTGGCATGGTACACACTGTACATAAACAGGCCTGGTGTATTTCCAGCAAAAAAAAAGGGGCATTCCCTACTAAAATACTACTCTTGTTGCTCCTCTTGAAAGTTTTTTTTTAATGGGATACTTGACTCATTGAGCCATTTTCAGCAGTAAAAAGTTAGGATTTTGTCCAGAATGAATTTGATAACGTCATTATTTTTTTGTATAAAATGAATACCTTTAAAAACAAAATTTTCCACTTGCTGTTGACTGAAGATGACATCACCTTTGCTGAGGAAGTAGGTAACGAGTTACGACCAATCATGGCTCAGTTTGCTGACCAAACCCAGGAAACAGGTGAGCCATGATTGGTCGTTACCTACTTCCTCAGCACAGGTGATGTCAATTTCCAACAGAAAGTGGATTTTTTTTTTTTTAAAGGTATTAATTCTACATGAAAAATAATGAAGTTATCAAATTCATTCTGGACAAAATATTAACTTTTTATGGCTAAAACTGTCTCAACGAGTTAAGTACCTTTAATTTTAATCAGATGAATAAATACAATAGTAGAATCAAGCACAACACGCGTTGCCAGTATAAACATAGATCAAAAGCACCTGTTGTTCTTTGTTTCGAAACTGACATGTCAGCAATACACACACATTCGTAAACAACACACAAAAGCACGTCAATGACATATACAGGAAGAAAAGGAGCACTTACGTTATACCAGCTTTGGCTCTTCTGCAGAGGCAAAGAGATAAAAAAAAAGAGAGAGAAAGGAGATTTTGATTATTTAAATTGCGACTTACTCTGCCAGGGATGTGAAAAATGACCAGCCCGTGTGAAAGTCAAAGTGTAGCTAGAATACTTGCCCATTCTAAATAAATCCAATGAAAAAAGTGTATTTAAAGCTGAAGTCAACGCCAATTTTTTTTCTACAATAATATGATCTATGCCACCCTACTAGTCTAAATATGATAATCTTTTTCATAATACATAAATAAATAAACAAATAAGTAAATAAATAAATATGGTATTCTGGTTAATATTGTGTTAGTGGAATATGAGTTAAGCAGCAAAATCCAGCCGTTTTTATCCATCTCAGGGGGCGGCCATATTGCCACTTGCTGTCGACTGAAAATGACATCAATGCTGCTCAGGGCTCAGGCAACGACCAATCACAGCTCACCTGTTTTCTGAAGCTGAGTTCTGATTGGTTGTTACCTGAGAAAAATGTAATATTAATCAGAATGTCATGTTTAGACTAGTGTGGCCACATATAACATATTATTGTCAAAACATGTTTAAGATTGACTTCCACTTTAAAATATGTTTAGGATAATAATGCTCAGTTTTGATTAACTCTGTCAGAGATGAATACAATTAACAATATGCTTATAATTATGGTTGTAGTTATCAGGTATAATAACTTGATCAAGTTTAATCAAGATGGAACTTTAAAAAAAAAAAAGGAACAGGCTTTGTGATCTTGAGTGTATATACAGTACAAGAAATATTAGCATTCATTTATTTTTCAAAATCCCTTTTAAAAGAAAACTGTGCCACCACTGCACCAAAACACTCTGGGCCATATGCCATAAAAATAAAACATCACCTTTGCTTTGCATTCTACAAAATCAATGACTCAACCATGTCAAAAATATTACACCAGCATCATCTAATGGGTTCCAATAAAATAAGTGTGTCAGAAATTCTATCATTGAAATGATGAAGCTAATAATGTTCAGTGCCTTCTGCAAACTACAACCATAATATTGGAAAAAAAAATCATAATAACTCTCTGACAATGTTAATCAAAGCTGAGTATAAATTTATTCACATATTTAATGAGCTCATCCGTTAAACTGTGTAGCTTCAGAACAGCAGAGGGCAGCAGAATGTCTCAACTTAAATCATCTCAATGACACCATTATTTCCAGCCTTATAAAAGTGACGTTTCAATAGGAATCATGCAGGAAATCATTCAGGGGAGCTACATGGAAGAGATATGGGTAAAAGATGGAGATCCTGTGCATTATTACTTAAACATACAACAACATGTAAACAGGAAATCACTCGAAAAATGATCTTTAGAAAGAAAGAAACATAAGTAACAAAGAAAAATAAATAAATAAAAAGAAACAAACCTTCCAAAGCAAAAAAAAAAAAAAAAGAGTTTTTACAGCAGCTTTGGTTTTATTAGGTTTTTGCAGACAGGATGATGAGCAGGTCCTTTTGATCTTTTAAACAAAACATGTTACATAATGTGCTAACGTGCTAACTGCTTTGAAGGACACTGTTGCATTTCAGAATTTGACAAGCAGTCATTTACAGCCATGTCATTTGCCGTAACACTACACTGCTCACTGCTCGCCGAGGCCTGGCTGTGACAATCGCTGGGCTAATGTGGACTAATCTGATTTGAAGGTGACAGAGGCACAAGAGAGGAATTACTTTGAGGGTGCCGGCTGGATAAAGTGCATGTGTGAGTGCGTGCGTGCGACATGTTTGATGTGGCGAGCGCATGCGACGTTTGACAGCATTGAGACAGTTGGATAGCAAGTAATATGGTGTAGAAAGCAAATGAGACTGCTATGAGATGGTGGTTTCCATTTCGTGTAAGGAAAAATGTGGAGAGGAATTTCCCTGCCTGCACAGCATTAACTCATTCACTGCCATTGACGGCTATAAACGTCAAAAATTAATTTGAACTATTTCTATTAGTTTAACATTTTTTTCCACTTTGGTTAACAAGAGTATGAAAACCTAGAATTTTTTATTGTACATTTAGAACAGATATGACATTTGTGATTAATCGCGAGTTAACTAGTGAAGTCATGCGATTAATTACGATTAAAAACTTTAATCGCCTGACACCCAAATCTTTTATCTTTTTTTTTTATTCATCCACTGCCATGACGTCAAACATTTTGTTCGCACTTTTGTTAACAAGAGTATGAAAATCTAGAATTTTTTATTGTACATTTAGAAACGATATAAAATTTGTGATTAATTGTGAGTTAACTAGTGAAGTCATGCAATTAATTGCAATTAAAAAATGTAATTGCCTCTTGCCCCAAATTTTTAATAATCTTTTTTAAAAATTGATTTATGGCAGTGAATAAGATAAACATATTTTTACATAACATATACATAATCATATTTTTATATTTACTAAACACTATTATGTCAAATTTATTTAATTTACTAAAAAATATAAATAGACTGTATTTATGTAGCAAATGCTTTAGGAAGCCTCACAAATCACAGACACATTCATACACCAATGAGAGGCTGCTGCCAGATCCATTGGGAGCAAATTAGGGTTCAGTGTCTTGCTCAAGGACACTTTGACATCAACACAAGAATTGAGGATCAAACCCACAACCTTTGCCTAGGGAAACAACCACTCTAACACTGAAAATATCCTGGAAATAGCCTGGATAATTTGAAAAATAGCTATATTTGTAAAAAGGAAAAAAAAAAGTGCTTTTTGTGTTTTGTCTGAATCTTTGTCTATCTGCGGCAAATGGCCATATGTAAATTCAACGAAAAATCTCCAGAGCGCTTTTTCCCTCTTGCCAACTTACTGCGCAGTGTGCATACATCAGGTGGACGAAAAAGGCATTGGCACAAACTTAATTTTAAAAGTGCTTTGTGCCATTTAAAAAGGTAATATTAAAGCTTTTTCTACATCATGTATGCTCCATCAATGCCCAGATGAGTACGAAGAGCCCTGACTGTTTTACTCTGACTGCATTTATCAGTTTTTATCCTCCCTTTTTAGTAGACCCACAGTTTCTTTGGGGAGGGGAGAGGCGGAGTCTTTCTTACCTCATTTGAAGTCATGACTTTGTTTGTCAGCTGTGGCTGTCGCTTTAAGATCGTGCACGTACTCGCACGCGCACCATGAGCGAGCCTGACACAGATGCTGCAGTTATGCTTTGGGCCAGAGGTGGCAGTCGCGAGTAAAAAAGTGACAAACTGTACAAAGTTCCTTTAAATGGATGTGTCGACTAAATTCCACTAAACAATATTTCATATTCCCATAATATTAATTCATTCACTGCCATTGATGGCTATAGACGTCAAAAATTAATTCGAACTATTTCTATTAGTTTAACTTTTTTTTTCCACTTTTGCTAGCAAGAGTATGAAAACCGAGGCAAATTTTTTTTGTAAATTTAGAACAGATTAATCATTAGTTAACTAGTGAAGTCATGTGATTAATTACAATAAAAAAAAAAAGTAATCGCCTAACGGGCCTAATTAAAAAAAATAAAAATAAATATGGGTAATTTAATCGTAATTAATCGCATGCTAATTTTATATCTGTTATAAATGTACAATAAGAAAAGTTTTCATAAAAAATTAAATCTATAGTCGTCAATGGCAGTGAATGAGTTAATATATTTTGATGTAATGAAACACTCGTTTTTTTTCCTTACTAAAATTGAATGTATTTACTATTTTAAGCATAAATACATTACACAAGAAATACTACATCAATTTTCCATTTCCTTGAGTGCAGCATCGTTAACGGTCATTAGCGTTCCAGTAGAATCTGATATGACTCGTCCACATTGTTTAGCTTCCAGGACAATACTGTACAGGCCAAAAGTTTGGACACAAGATTAAGATTTAAGATTTTAGTTGTTGTGGCCTCTTACTAGCCGAGGATGGCCGTGGCCTCTGTGTTGGTGGGAAAAAACCCCCGGGTGGAACCAGGCTAGCAAGCTCTTGTTTTTTTTCCTTTTTTTTTTTTCTTTAATCACCATACACCATTGTCAGCAGTGAATCCCCTCCACATACATCAGCCCCCCCAAACAGATTACTGAAACCCTCTTACAAAGTGGTGGCCTCAACCACCAACCTTAAATGAAGGGTGACCCCGCCCATATACAAAACACTTCAACACGTCTACATAACTGGAAAAAATATATTCAGATACATACATCATTGAATGCAGTCAACGTTGTGTTCCTACAAATCATGTTACCAATTCTCAAATAAACATTGCTTCACAAAGGAAAGAAGAGTATCCCATTTCCCCTCCCCTGGCTGCCACTTGAGACAGTCCAGTGAGTCCAATCAATGGGAATGAGGTTCACCTGGCCTGCACTCACATGGCCGCGCCTCCATGCAAAGTGCTCCCAGCACACCTTTTCAGTGAGGGAGGATGGATCGCTCCCTCACATCATACAATGCATTTTCTTTATATTTACATTGCAGATTCTCACTGAAGGCTTCAAAACTATGAATGAACACATGTGGAGTTATGTACTTAAAAAAAGTGAAATCATTGAAAACATGTTTTATATTCTAGTTTCTTCAAAACAGACACTCTTTGCTCTGATGATTTTTTTTTGTACACTCTTGGCATTCCCTCGATAAGCTTTAGTAGTCACCTGAAATGGTTTTCCAACAGCATGGACTCGACTACTTCCTGCATTTAACACCACTCCTTTGTTTCCTGTCTTTTATGATTGGACACATTTATTAATCCAGGTGTGTTTGGCCATTGTGGTGGTAGTTACTGATGTCAGGCACACCTGGATTAATCAGCTTGTCCACTCATGAAAGACAGGAAATGAAGGAGTGGTATTCTTTATTGCACTCACTCACACAAACATGGTCTCCCAGGAGGGGAACCGAACCCAAACCAACCTGCATCGTAGGTAAGTGACGGCACCACTCTGCCACCTGGAGCCCAAGGAGGGTATTGAGTTAAGGAAGTGGATGTGTGCAAAGATTCCATAGAAAGAGTTCTCAGAGGTGAGAATGCCAAGAGTGGCTATTTTGAAGAAACTAGAATCTATATTATATAAATTATAATATATAAATATTTTAAATTATTTCAGTTTTTTTTTTAGGGGATACTTGACTCGCCATTTTCAGCAGTAAAAAGTTGATATTTTGTCCAGGATGAATTTGATAACGTCAACAATGGTGGATAGCCGTGTCGTAGTCGTTTTGCGCAGCCTCCTTAGCTTGCTTATGCTTTTGCATCAAAATATTTTTTGCTTCTTTATTCCCACGTTCAACAAGCGGCGTTGTACTTGAATCACCCGCCATTGTCACTTCTCCTGTGTTCATCTTTTTCATGTTGTTGTGATACATGCAAAGCCATGTTTGTTCTGTAGAATGCAATTAAGTTAGAAAAAAAAAAAGTACGTCTTCTTTGCTGATTTTTTTTCTACGCTTTCCGTTAACTCCCTGTGGCTGCGCTACAGCGCCACTCCAGACTTGGCATATAAATTACAGCCGTTAAACGTCCTCAGTGTCTTCTAGTGGACACACGCAAGTCTTGAAATGCTTCTGTGTGTACGAGATTTGTTTGAGGAACAAAGCCGGCTTGAGTTTGCTGACCAAACCTGGAAAACAGGTGAGCTATGATTGGTCGTTACCTACTTCCTCAGCACAGGTGATGTCATCTTCAGTGAAGGTATTAATTGTACAAGAAGTTATCAAATTCATTCTGGACCAAATATTAAGTTTTTACTGCTGAAAATGGGTCTTCAGTGAGAATCTACAATGAAAATAGTCATGAAAATAAAGAAAATGCATCGCATGAGAAGGTGTATCCAAACTTTTGGCCTTTACTGTAAATGACCAAAGTGACACAAAAGCTTGACTTTGGAATTTTTACTGTTTGTTGTTGACATTTATCTGATACACAATAACAAAATAAAAACGCACGTCTCTGAGCATTCCTCCAAAGCTGGCAAGAATTACACGTCTTTTCACAGGGAGGAAGAACACTGAGATGACTACAGCTATCGCTGAGGATCCTACATTGGCACGTGTACTGAAGAAGAGGGGAGACTAGGGTTCGAGTGGAGAGGAAGGCCAAAAGGTCAGAGGACAACAAGAAGAATGCTTACTTTAATCAGGTTTAGTCTGTCATACTGGAAGAAAATTCAAGAGAAAACATCCAGTGAGTCAAATGAGCACAGACCAGACAAGTGTTGAAAGAAAACCAAGGGTCTAATGCGGTCGTGACGCAGGCCTGAAGTCGATGATGTCACCGCTGGGACCTGCTTGCATGTGACAGACAGGCGGACGTGATTGTTGGTGTTTGCGCTGGGAGGCAGGGTGCCCCCGTTTGCTGAACACGCTCTTTTATTTGGATTGCATTAGGGTTAGGGTGATCAAGCTCACGTTGCCGGGACGACCTCACGCCATGGCTGGGGTCATGTGACCATTGCTGACTGGCTTACACGAGTGGGGGATTGCGGTCGGGCGGAGGGGGGTAGTTGTTGTGGACGGCTTAGTTTGAGGCACAGAAGTGAGGAGTGATGTAATCATTTGGCATGTGCTTTGTGTTGTGTGTGCGCGTTACAGTGTGTGTGGAGCAGATTGTGCATTGCAGCAAATAGAGCATCACGAGGCAGCCTTAAAACAACCCTCTTGTTTATGTTTTCAGTGCTGTTGACTGTCTTGATCATTGCATGTGACTTTACAGGGAACATTTTAAACTCTGAGTTTGCCAAGCAACAAGTTGCATTAATGAGGAAAATCATAGGATTTCACATACTTTGTAAATCACATTAGAGAGAAAGTTCATATTTAATCTTGGAATTTTGTAAGGAAATAAATTCCAGTGTCAAACTTTTAATGTATATCACACATTCCCTGGAGGGAGCTCATTGGGAACCCCCCGTCGTATAGTATAGGGTGGGTTTGTGAGGATAAGAGTACGCATGTTTGATTTGATTTTTGCACCAGTACTACAAACATTTGGAACATCTGCACAAGAGCTGTATTACAAATGATTCCATTATCTAGATAATAATGCTCAGTTTTGTTTAACCCCAAGGCTCGTGTTTTATTTGGGAAGCAATTTGAGAAGCGACTTTCAAACTTTGTGGATCTTTTTTTTCCTGCAGGTTAATACCTGGGACTGAAGCAAGGGGTTTAATATCAATAACAATCTTCAAAATGACAATATAATGAAAAATTGGTTTACTTTTTATTTTTTAATAGGGTCAACAGTTTAAAAATGTTCTATTCAAATTGTGTATAGCCGCAAACTTTCTATTCTTGTCTAGAAGCAAAGCAAAAAAATGTTTTGTTTTAAAAACAAAAGACATGCTGAAATGTCATTTCATAAAATAAAATGTATTAAAAAATATTTGTTTATTTCCTCTATGTAGAGCTACAATAAAATCCCAATTTTAAATGAAAGATAAAAAAGCTCTGCTGAAATGTAATTTTATGAAAAAAATGTATTTAAAATTATTTGTTTATTTGCTCTATTTAGAGCTAAAAAAAACAACTATTTTTTAAATTAAAGCTTTTAACTTTTTTCTCCTAAACTAATTTTAAATGAAACAACACTGAATCCAAAACACAACAAAATATAAATTAAAATACAAAAACAAACAAACAAACAAACAAACAACAACAATGAAACATTTTCCAGATAACTTTTGCTAACTACAACATTGCGCAGTCTCTTTCCAGCATCAAGCAGCAAGAGCGGAATTGGCAGCGATGGAAAGTAATGAAGTACAACTACTTTGTTACTTTACTTGAGTATTTTTTTTCAGTAATTTGTACTTTATTTTTCGAACTACTTTTTACTTTTATCAGTTCCATTTTAACATGAGTATCTGTACTTTTTTACATTTTCAAAACAAGGTCATTACTTTTTGTTTTTAAAAGCATGAAAACGATTAAAATACTTGACCTGGAAGAAAAAGCAGCGTCAATGTATCCTGGCTCCGCCAATAATATGAAGCGTTTCACACGGTCCCGTACATCCCGGCTTGTGATCGGCTCTACGACATGACGTGCAATTGGCTAGATTAGAACAACCCGCAAATATAAGAGCAATGCGCGCCACCACAACAGAGGATAATCAGAACTTGATGTCTGAACTTGAAGTCACAGAATCAATTGTCCGATGTAAACCTATTTTTGCTCCATTAGTTAATATCTTTCAAATTGATGTAGGAGGAAACATCCGGTAAAAATACTTTTGACTTCTACTCGTCAAGTACATTTCAGCGCCTGTACTGTTTTACTTTTACTTGAGTAATTATTTGAGTGGATACTTTTACCAAAGTTGTTTTTACACAAATAATTGTACTTTTACTCAAGTACTTTTCCCATCTCTGGGAATTAGACTTACTGGCATCTTCATTAACATCATAGAATAAGTATTCCATGCAGACTTTACATTCTTGCATTGTATTGTCAATACATTTTTAAACATGTTCGGATAGGCTACCTCCTATTTCTCACCAGCGTGTTCATGTTGTCTCTCTTTGCTCTCTCCGTTCCCTCTCCCTCATCTGCCGCCACTTTGACTCCGTGCATGTGCAGCCAGAGACTAATTGACAATCACGTGCGAGCTCTTTGACGCTAACAACGAGAATGGCTCCCAATGTAGCCTGCTAGCGTCATTTCATTCGTGACGCGACAGACACGTTACCGCTTTGACCGGTTGATTCTAAGTGTGCTACACCACCGCAAACTACAACCACAATAATACTACATATTGTATAACTCCTGGAAAGTATTCATTCTTATTTCTCTGATCTCATTATATGGTACGGTACACTCGCTTTGGTTATCTTTAGTTGGTGCAGAATAGATGTACATAATGCTGAGGCCAGTGAGTGTAAAAGCATCATCATCAATCAATTAACAAGCGCTACATTGCAAATCACTGCAGAGGAAACACGAGGGAAGGTAGAGGAGGTGAGCGAGGTGTTCATGTTTACATGATGGAGAAGCAGGCTGGGGCGAGGGTGAGATGTTTTCCACAGAGGCGGCTCACAAGACATGAGGAGGGACGCAAAGGGGAGGGGGGGGGCAGAGGAGCAGGAGGAGGAGCACAGAAACATTTGAAGAACAGAAAGAGTAATGCTTACTTTGGAAAGTCGCTTGTGAGACTAGCATGCAAACAGGAGAAGAAAGAAAGAAAAAACAAAATCAGATAAAAAAGATGAACACAAAGAAATTAACACCAAGAAAAAAAAAACAGCTGAAGATAACAGAACTGTCGTCATCAGATGGCACAGGTTATCATGTGACATGTAAGTGGCCGGTAACGCGGAGGGAGGGAGTGCACACTGTGAGTGGATGAGTGAACAAAGAGGATGGGAAAATGACAGTAAAGAGTAGACAGACAATGAGCACATGAAAGTGACATGGCTTCGTTAGTGTGCATTTCAAACAAACTAGAACATTCATTTCCCTGTTGATACTGCTAAATAGCGCATTATGAGAAATCGCTACAATTGTCTTTCTAATGATTGTTTTATTGTCAATAAGTATGTTTACAAGCAGGCAATAACCCTTTTAAAATCCGAATATTGGCAATATTTCAGGTTTTGAAAGGCCATGAAAACTTGCGCAAAAACCCAAATATGCTCTTATTCTGTGTTTTTAAAACCTGAATAAGACCAATGGGTTACCCCTTTCGGAAATTGAATTTTTGTACATATAAACGTATTTGGAATGCTTCTGGTGAACAACCAACAGAATCAGTGTAAAAGCTGCACAATTAAACTTAAGTGTAAAAGCTCAGTCAATACAGGGAAGACGATTCACCAAAACCTCAATAGAAATAGTTTTGGAGAACCAACCAACAATTATTATAGAGTACATTATAATCATGTGTACTCTGGCAGAGTTCCACAATGCTTCTGTTGAGTTGGACTTTTCTGAACGACGACCAGACAACCATTGATCTTGGTTTGTTACGCACATGCTAAATAGAAATGAGGCTAAATAGGTCAAACTTAGCTTCCTCAGACAAAATAATTTTGTTTTTCATAGTCTTCAAGTATTTTAGGTGTTTCTTTTTTCCTATCGCGGCAATTTGTGAAACCCAGATCAGTAGACCAGCAGTTATGGTTATTCTTCGAGAATAATTTCCTATTTTCGTATAGGGTCTCTAAAAATCTACCCATACTGACCATCGGGTCTCTCACAAAGACTTTGAATTCTCTATTGCTAACGTCGGCCAGATGGGCATTTCATGTCAAAGTCTTTGATATTCAAAATCTTGACATTTAATTATTTGTAATTTCACTGTGTTATCGGCTGCATTTAATGCAGCTTTTAGATTTTTTCCCCTTAAATTAACAGGTTAACACAATGTTTTAGGAATTATAAGGCAAATTTATTACACATTTTTTAAATTCAAGATTTCGGACTCTTTAATGTACCGGTAGGCACCTAAAAAAACAGTATACTGTAGTTTCAAATGAGCATATATTTTTGTAAGCAGTTGTTTTGTTGACTTTTAATCCGAATCTGAATTTATATGGTTTGTATACATTTACAGTGTACGACAGATTGCACGAAATGTCCCTTGAACTGTCAAAACAGCAACTGTAGGGCGCTAAAATTTGTTCTGTTTCGGAAACAGTTTTTGCGTCTAGGGTTGGACAAGCAAACGGCATCACTCACTTTTGAGTTCTTTCCCCCGCTGCGTGCCGACTGCAGTGAGTAGGTCCTCTGGACAACCTGCTCGGGCGTGGAGGGGGACTTGTCCGAGGAATGGTCCGAGCCCTTCTCCACCATGTTGTCACCTTCCTGGCTCTGTGGTGTGGGCGAGCGCGAGCGTTTGCGCAGGACTGGCGAGCAAGCAGGAGTGCTCTTGTTTGAGTTACTGGCAGTGCTGAAAAGACAAAAAGATGCCGAGGAATCAAAATGATGACATCAAAGAGGTAAAGTATGAAATCATCATACGTGTACATCAAGTTGAAAACAAAATAATCAAGGTTCAAATCTAACCCTGGAGAACCCACGGGGTCAAATTTGGCCCCCATAAATTCTGCTACTCAAATAACTTTTTTTTTTTTAATACAAATTTAACTTCAAAAATCCAGAGTGCCACTTCTGACCCCTGCATGGGGCCATCTAGTGGATGAATATTGCACTTACATGAGCCAGAGTGGCGGTGACAAAATGGCTAAAATGCAACAAATAAAACAAAAAAATGATATTGTTCAATGTAGCTGTGTATTTGATTGATTATTTTTCTTAAATTCTAAATAGTTTACTGACAGTTTTTGTTATTCAGATTTTTCGAAATGATACCCCTAAATCCCAAAGGGTCAAATTTCGCCCTAATCCTAAATTAGGGAATAAATTGAAAAAAAATTTGAAAAAAAAATTTGAAAAAAAATTTGAAAAATTTTTTGGTGTTCAGTGAATTTATAGCAGTCATTTAATGTATAATTCATAATTTTCCAAAGAAGAAAAGGGTTCTTGGGTTCTCCAGGGTTAATTTTTAATGAATATATTAGCAAAGATGTAATCACTTCATCTACATTGAAGACTGTAATCCAATTTTTGGTCAACTAGTGTTACAAACCCGTACAAAATCCGCATTATTCTGTACACCAAAACACCCCAAAATGTCGGCAACAGATGCGGTGGACAGACAATTACGCATCCATTGCATTCATCATCCTGGAGGGACAATTATTGAGTTGTCAACATCAGAGGGGTTTCCTTCCCTCGAAGAGCTCCGCTCACTTACATCACTCAAGGCTTAACAGGCTTGGAAGCACCACGTGCAACCTGGTTAATCAAGGCTAAGCTAATACTGGAAACTAGCACCACTAACGACGACAACAACACAGCAGGGAGCAAAACTGATTTAGTATACTATAACACGTTAGAGTTGAGGAGCATTCTTTGGTCCTTTCTCGGGTCTCTTGACGGCCTCACGACTCTGGCTGGAAGTGTTCGGTTTTGGTGAACGGTATGGGATTTTTTAATAGGTTTTAGGTGAACTAATGAATACACACACATTCACACACACGCACGCACGCACATACACATACTCACCCAAATACAAAAAAAATAAAAAAAAATAAAAAGAGAGCAATGATGTCAAATCTGTAAAATTACCGAATGAACAATACTGAGCTCTCCAGAAAAAAAAAAGAAAAAAGAGTTGAGGATCACTACTGCCACAAGGGGTTTAACAGAAAGTGCATCGAATCGAATCGTTGCTGAATTGTCATTTATTGGCAAAATATCTCTTTGAAGGAAATAACACGTTTACAGTACTTAAAAGTTAAATGACAACAAAAACTCATTGCATCATATCCTCTTTAATTGAGCTGGACCATATCAAATGGAATCATAATTCCACTGAATCAAACCGAATCGAATCGTTCCACTTTAAAATTGCACCGTTCTTGAATCATATCACACCCATTGTATTGAGCTACGTATCAAACTGTCTATTGACAAGACTCACACCCCCTAATTGCCCCACTTCAAAATGCAACAAATGAACTAACTCTATGAAGAGCTTGAGTATATTTTGTCTAACATTTAAATGACATGCATTTGTAAATATTAGTCCAACCTTAACTGGAACATGAGGCTTTAAAAAAATGAAACCACTATTTTGCAGGAGTGCGCCTTTTAGAGTCAACGCAAGGTGTCATGTAGTATCACTTGGGCTAACGATGTACAGATTGTTATCGCTAACGGAGGCTCATGTTGACTTTTACTCTGGGATTTTCTTTAATACCTTCATGAATAGCAATTAAGCTAATTTCCATTCGAACTGGGCATCTTTGCATTAGGTATCTCTAAACAATCACACACACAAAAAATACTATATTTGCACTCAGCCTGTGTAATTAATGTGATTAGCCACAGTTGATTCATCATTAACAAGGGGTCAAGTAGTTTTTCTACTCAGGATAAAAAGCTTTGAATATTTTTTTAACCTTTAATAAATACAATTAAAAAAATAATAATTAAAATGCATTTTTTTTTTTTTTGGGTTGTTGTCATTTGTTTGATTATCTTCTATCTAAGTGAGGAAACTGCAAAAAAAAACAAGAATTTGTGAACATACTTTTTCTTCTTACTAAACACTTTTTTTTAAAGATACATATCATTACTTATAAATAATTGAATATGAATTAATGTGTGTAGCAAACTGGTAACGTGAAGATATTAATCAGTACCCAAGAGATAACTCTCAGTTTCCAAATGGTAGGTGACCCCTGCACTAGGCTGTAATTCTATTCTAATATTAGCAAAAATCAGTCACACCTGCAATTCTAAACAAATTGCCACTGAAAAAAATATTTACCTTCCTTCATCTTGTTACATACATAAATGAAATATCAACTCATCATAGACAGCCAATGCCATTGCACCGTGGATACGGAAAGTGATGAGTCAACAACTTCCCACACAACATTGAGTGACATCCCAAAAAAAACTCAGATGTTAACTTCTGGTCATTTTTTGGTGTATTTTATTATATTTGTTACTGAAACAATATAGAGGCTTCAAAGAGATGATGCAGTCCTGCCTGTTTATGCTAACTCCATTTATATGACTACTAACCGCTCTGGTGTTCTGTGGATGATCATGTTCTGGTCACTGTGTACGCACAACGTTGATTAGTGCACAGTGACAAGGTTCGGAGTAGAAAATGCTTCATTTAGATCTGTTAATTGTATATTTGTTGAAGAGCATAACATTTCTGCAGCGTTGCACTTTAGTATTGTAGAACACATAGCCAATAACCACTTCAATAGGTACACAGGCACAAACAAATGAAATCTAATATAAATTATTCTTGTCCTTATCCTGTACTGCTGCACACTATTAGCGTATATTCGTGAATTGTGTTAAGAAAGATAAGATGATTGATTTCACCATAATTTGTCATTAAAATTAAGTGTATAGGTATTTTTATTTTGATTGTTTTTACTAAGCATGTGAAAACAAACAAATTAATTCTACTCTATGTTGCCCTTTTGGTGTGAATGTGGGTGCAAATGGTTGTTTGTCTATAAGTGTCCTGTGATTGGCTGGCAAACAGTCCAGGACAACTGGGACCCTAGTGAAGATGAACAGTACAGTATAGAAAACTTATGGATAAACATATGTATTTATGTTATAACAAAGACACTTTGTATCAGCGCCAGTGAATTAACTAATTGGGTAGTATCAATCCTATTTTCATCGCAGGCCACATTGCAGTATAGCTGCCATCAAGAGGCCGGTTTTAACAGTGAGTAAGTATGTAACATGCCGCCAAAAACTCAATTTTGGCTGGTTCACATTCGGTTTCACAAACTGCTTCAGTGGCTATATATATATATTGTGCACATATATATATTTTTTATGACTGACTTATGGGTAGCCATGATGAGCTTTCACCTGTTGCCGCTTTTCCACCGTTCTGCTTGTCAGTAGCTTGAGCTGCACTGTGCTTGTTTTGGCGTATGGTTCAAGTGTGAGACAGTTTTACATCAGGTCCCTTATTCAATAGGTTCTATATGGTAACCACCTATTCATATTACATAATTTCCCTTACTTTTAGTTATCATATGTATTTCATGGCAAGTATGATCAGGAGTTAAGGAAAAATTGTGGCAAGCTTTCATGATTTTCACACCTGTGAACTACTGTCATTAATCACATTGTTGGGCTAGACCACTTAAGCCACTTTTCCGTTAGTTTCCAGAATGGCCTGGCACCGCATTGCCCCTGCCTGGCTTGGCCTCCGTTGTTTCTCCATTACAACAGGCACCAATCAAATGGGCGCGATTGGGGCATGATCAGTTTGCGGGTTTAACCCAGAAGGAAAGCACGCGTTTATTGTGCTTTATAGCAATACTTAACCATATTGGCAATTTCATTTCAAGTACCCGTTGATGAAAGTGAAGCTTGTGGTAAAAATGTATTTAACCAATTAAATGAGATTTGAATGAGAATGCGAGAGTCTGGTCTTTCAATATATCCCATTTTTGTCTTTATTGCGGACCACACGAATGGACACATTGAAAGATGGGACTCGCTCTCATTCATTCCATTCAACTGAATGGATCCGGCGAAAATGTTCCCACATGCTTTACTTATTTCAACTCATATCATTTTTTAAATATTGACTTGAAGCCTGGAAGAACAACAGAACTACTACTACTGTTACCACCATGACACAGAAATGATGTGCAGGCCTATTAGTTACCCGCAGAAAAGTAATCAGAAATCAATTATTGTATAAATAGTTAGATGCTTACACGCTATATTGATATTGACATTGTTACTTGTATGATCAATACGCATCCTTGCCAGTGCTGTACAGCTGCACTCATTCACTGGCCTAAAGACAGAGGTCTATATTTAGCTCCAGTGATAAGAAGAAATGCGGACAAATAGCTTAACAATGAAAAAGCCATACTGCTTGGAGCAGTGCCCGCGACTACGCAGTTTACACAAATCTCAACTTAGAGTGAAGATCACTATGGCAACAGTGGTTTAAATATTCAGTGTGTGACTAAATATACTCTTCTGGTGCGCTGTCTGAGCAGGAAATACAGCAGGCAAACAAAGATATTTTGCACAACTAATGTATGCCCAAAAATATTGAAGTCTCCCAGAGCAATGTGAAACATACATTAGTCTAAGTCTCGTCAACAGAGAACATAAAACTACTGCCCATCCATTCTGGGGGTTATATATCAGAGGCTCAACTCATCTGCATGCCATGCACTGCATGGACAGACAGCAGAGGGACTTTCGGGTGTCAGTCACTGCATGCATGTCACACACATCCCCAATAGGTCAAAAAAAGCAAAAGGAAAACAAGCATGTCACTTGCACCACTTTGTTACAGTCTTTCGTCTAAATAAGCTCTTAAGCGCTTAAATTCGACGGGCTCAAGCGGTCCAAACGTTCCGTTCCACAATACCCTCAGAGTTCCGGGCCTTTCTGAGGGGGGGGGCCCCTGCTTGTTTTCAGGGTTTTGCTGACCTCTGGAAAACCATCTGGCAAAAGGCCCTTCATCCTGTCGTGGCTGTGAAAGGACACGTGGGCCGCCATGCTTAGCATCATTGAGTGCACATCTTAGTACACTGCAAAAAACAAAATCTTAAGTAAGATATAATTTCTTAAATTTAACCACAATTTGCAAGTTATTTTTACTTAAAAATGAAATTGTCAGGCAAGATCATTGTGCTTATTTTAAGATACTTATTATTTAATTATCTTATTTGATCAAGCAGTCTTGGCATTGAGTGTTAACAGCCAGTTTTAAGTACTGTGAGGATTAAAACAGGCATTTCCCACATTTTAAGATGACAACTAACCAACATCAAAGACCCTGAACTGGGGTTTCATGAGTTTTCTTATTTTAAGATTTTGCGTAATCTAGTAATAAGATAAATGGAAAAAAATACAAGTATGAAAACAGACAAGTGTAATATGGTTAATTTCGTTATATTTAATAAATTAATTTTGTCCTTTTTTTCAGTACCAGCTCAGTGACCTAGTGGTAGAGTGCCAACACTTAGACTTGAAGGTTGTGGGTTGAATTCCTGGCTAGGTCATGACAAAGAAAATGGGACCTGTTACCTCCCTGCTTGACACCCAGGCTAATGTTATCCAAGCGTAAAAAGAAAATACTCATGTATTTTAAGAAAATAGTTCTATTTATTACAGCTTGAAAAAAAGTCGACATTACTGGTTTTTAGTCAGAAAATACTATTTTAAAGAACGCAGTGGTTGATATGGGCCTAGTATTATCTATTTATTTTTCAAAATCTTTCAGGTAAATTAAAGTAAAATGTTCTTATTTTCTTATTTGAAGTAATCATTTTATTATTCTACTATATTTTTTCTTAAATTTTCTACAGTCCTTTTTGCAGTGTACTGGAGTCAAGACCACACCAACTGAGACCAACACATTATTGAGACTAGAGAGTATAGAGACCAAGACAATACCAAGACTTTGGGGGGGGTCGAGACCAAGACAAGACCAAGACTTTTGGAGGTCGAGACTAAGACAAGACCAAGACTATTAGAGTTTGAAACCGAGATAAGACCAAGACTTTGGGGAGGTTGAGACCGAGACCAGACCAAGACTATTAGAGTTTGAGACAGAGACCAGACCAAGGCTATTGGAGTGTGAGACCAAGACAAGACCAGGCCAATTGGAGGTTGAAACCGAGAGAAGACCAAGACTATTGGTGGTTGAGACCGAGACAAGACCGAGACTTTATATATCAACGAAAAAAGATCATAACAAAATGACCAGCATTTTTCCCCCTCATCCCCCCCAACAAATTCTGTTATGCTGTTTCAAATACAATTAAATAAATCTCAAACCTAAAAAAATGTGTTGTTTCACGTCATCATCATTGCTCTTTTTTCAATTTTTTTTTGTACATCTTTTTTAAAAAAAATTTTTATTTTGTATGTGGGTGAGAATGTGCATGTGCGTGCGTGTGAGTGTGTATTCATTAGTTCACCTAAAACCTATTAAAAAATCCCATACCGTTCACCTAAACCGAACACTTCAGAACCCTGCTAGAGCTGTGAGGCCGTCAGGAGACCCGAGGAAGGACCAAAGAAAATAAAGGAAAGTGAAATCCAGCACAAACTGTTGTTTCACTTCTGATCGCAGCAGCACTAGCCTGGTCTTGGCGGGTCACGATCAAAAATCCAGATTCCGCCCCGTCCGAAGCCGAGCAAAATGTCTTCGATTTTTAGAGGAGACCCTCAAAAAGTGGTTTTGAGACCGGTCTCGAGACCAAGGCCGATCTCGAGAACTACAACACTAGCACATGCACACAGAGGACATACAAGCAGACATAAACATGATCATGCATGTGCTCACGGGCATGCGTGTAGGCCAGCCAATGCATTGCCAAACAAACCCCACATGGTTTTTCATAGAAATTCTACAAAACGCTCCAAACTCAAGCACGTTTGACTCCACAGGCTGTGCACATTATATAACTACAGCTATCATACACCACCCATCCAATCAGAACACGCAGCTCGCCATACCCCTGGTGAAAGACTCGGTCCCTCAACACGTCGCCGTAACAGCCCTCAAGGCAGCGGCAGCCCTCGTCGGCCACGCTGACGCACTCAAACACCACCATGTCTTCGTAGACGAGCCCCAGCAACGAGTTGTTCACCCAGCGAATCATCGCACCATGGATGACGCGCTCTTCTCAAGCCCCTTTTGTCTTTCCGCGAGAATGGAAGCAAGCTAGCGCGCGGGGAGGAAAGATGGACGAGGCAGGCAGGGAGATTTTCTTTAGCAGGCTTAGGGCCACTGATCTTCCCCGGCCAGCTCTGATCTCCTAATAACCAGCTTACATCGCCCTTAACGCCGGCTGCCAGAGCAGAGACACTGGGGGTCTGCGAGGCAGGCTACGCTCCATCCTAAATAGCACATGTTGATTTAGCCTGTCAGGAATCTAATAGGCTGTGCGTGGAGGCAGGCGATTCCCAGCACTAACCTGGTTGTAGCCATGTAGAGAGCCGCTAGATTAGCCCTTTTCAAGCGGCTTCATTCATGCAGCGGCGATGAGGCGCAAGAAGAGGAGGAGGAAGAAAGGAGGGGAGAAAACAGAGAGGAGGGAGGATGGGTGCCAGATCATGCCAAGAGGAATGTACGAAAAAACCAGCAGGAAGAAAACGGGGCGGCAAAGGAAGATGGGAAAATAGAAGCTGCACTGGAGGTCGTCTGGTCTCGCGTTAGCCTTCGCTCTCCTCTTCTTTGTCTAATTGAGGCTGATAGGCTCGGTCGAGCAAGCTGCCAAGTTTCATCTTCATCCTTCCTCTTCTTCGCTCTTCTTTCCGCTGGATCATCTGCTTGATTGCAGCATCTGCCAGTAGCCAAGCAAGGCTCTTCTCTGGCGATTTCTGCTCTCCGTCAAATACGGCGGATGGCTGCGTGGAAGGAGAATAACAATGTCTCTCTCTCCCTCTCTCTCTGTCTATCTCTCTTGTTGCATTCCACCTCTTCATGTGGCTGCTGCTACAGCGAGACTGCTGCACGCTCAATTATTCATGCGCTTCATGAATGGAGGAGCTGACATCACCGGCATTCAGGTCACTTTACATTCTGAGCTCCCTCCAAATCAAATCACTTTTTGCTTTGAGGTGACACCCACGTAGGCCAATCTACTTTTTCCATTGACGATGACGAATTAACAAGCAGTCCATTAAAAAATATGGACAGCAATCGATCAACCCTTTAATAGGGCACTCATTGAAATACAGCACTTTTGGCAATAGGATTTATTTTTTACCAATGCTGGAGAAAAATGATTTCCACCAAACATTATTTTTTTTCTGATAAAAGATGTGAGTCATGTTTTTACATTGTCTCTAGTCTGAACCATACATGAAATTTAATGGCAAAATTAGGATACAGTACATCATGCACATTCCACGCATAACTTCTGCACCTCACATTGACACTTCCATTTCTACCCTACCAAATCACAGTATTGGCAAAAACGGGCTGCAATTAATTTTGCTATGACATCTGATAGCACTTAGGCGTAGAAATCTTTATCACAGCATGAAGCAAACAGGTTAAATAGAGAGTGCTGTTGTATGCAATAGAGCTCTCTAGAACCATGTTAACATTGACCTGAAAGAAAGAGTGTGCTCATTGGCGGGAAGAAGGACATTGTGAGAAGTTGGCGAGAAAGTAATTTTTTTTCATCATTATTATAATCCACAATTGATTTTAAATGTGGTATATTTGTCAAGTTCTCTACTATGTTGCATTCTTTATTTGTGAAAAGGTCTGAATGCTTTAGAGTAGCATTCAAATGTACTTTTCTCAATATTCTCATTATAACTATTGTACATTAGGGTTTGGTGGTATTCAAATTTTGACACCGTTTTACTGTTTCCTCATTATACTGGGGTATACGGTGATGCAGTCACAATTTTAATATCATATTAGGTCTTTATGTAGTGCATTTTAAAAAATATATGATGGCGTTGAAAGCATCACTGCTGCTATTTTTAGACATCACAGGATATTGTGTTACCGTAATACCTCCCAACCCTACTGTGTGTGTATCAATATACTATTATATTTCCATATAATCCGTTATACAGTAGGCTTACATATTTATTGTAATATTTTTCCTTATTTAATGAGTGGGAGAAATTATGCAGTATACATTAATTCTGAGTAATTATCAAATATGATTCCTTGAAAAAAAAAAAATCAAATGAGGATGCCACCAAATTAAAAATGTACAAATGAATATGATATTTTTGTATTCTGCTTGAGTCCAATCACTTGTGAAGCACTGACTCAAAGAAAAGAAAATATGATCCAGCACGCATTGTTACAAAATGTTTCCATGCACAATCGCTGGCTAATGAAGCATTGACAAATGAAACTCACAAAACTTGAGAATCACAAAACTTATATCAGTCGGTAAAATTGGGTATATTTAAAGATAACTGACCACAATCCGACTCATTAACAGCCCATTTCATCATAAGATATGAGCCATATAATCATCATTTATGACAACACACTCCCACACATGCACATACCTAATAACACTAAGACACATGAGGCCAGCTTCTGGAAAGACTTGACCCCACCAAAATGGCGGCCTCGATGGGAATGCTAAGTAGAGGAATGCAGTGGAAACAAAAAGGAGGAAGCTGGTCCACTGAGCCGAACCGTTATGTGCCCACACGAGCCTGCAGAAGCACACAGCAACTGACCTACTTGGGGCAACTGCTGGTGCACTTGGGGAGGGGGGGCGGAAACAGATGGCCAAAATGACCACACACTAGCAAAGTTAAACAATAGTAACATACTGTAATTATTGATTGCGAATATTTTTTATTATTATTTTTTTTTTATATGAATGCATTTTATTAAAGTAATATTGTCACACCTTAACCGGTGAAATTAGTCCATTTTGATTTAATTGCATGAATTATTATTATTATTATTATTGGATTATAGTAGCAGTATATTATAATAAATATATGCAAATAAAAATACAACACTTTGACTGAAATGCCTTTCTGCGTCTTTGCGGGTGTGATTGGCGTTATTAATTGAGGCTTATTGTTTCTGTTAGAATTAATAATGACTCCCTCTTTATTTGTCAGTGTATGCCGCTGATTGCAGAAATCTGTGCTTTCTATGACCCTATAGCAGTTTTGGATTTTGTCACTGCAGGGCTGATGCTAATTCAAAGCTAATATTGTGACTAAGTTGTCGTACAACAGACTATGAGGTAGATGTGTAATTCATATTTACTTTGCATTAATAACATACAGTTATAAAGAGTAGAGCAATAGCGCTAACAAACGCCTCCATCAGTATAAAAGTGTGTGTGCTTTTTCGAGACTGGTCTTGGCAAAATGAATGGGCCGGCGCCTGG
The DNA here is from genome assembly GCF_051991255.1 of Vanacampus margaritifer. NCBI lineage: Eukaryota > Metazoa > Chordata > Actinopteri > Syngnathiformes > Syngnathidae > Vanacampus > Vanacampus margaritifer. The sequence continues at coordinate 18,193,037 of NC_135436.1, forward strand.
CTAACTGGGAGAAGTCTAGCTGCGACTTGGCCGTGCAGTTACCATGGCAGCCGGTCAAGCCATTCATGTTTTCCATCACTTGAACTATTCCCAACTGGAGGGGAGTGCGAGTGTGTGTGTGTGTGTGATGAGAGAATGATACTGCATTTACTTTCACACTTGATTAGCTGGCTACAAAGAGTTTAAGCACACTTTACTGTGTGGACCAGTCTCTGTGTGGGTTCATGCTATCTAAAAAGTTTTTATAGCATGATGCTATCCCTAACAAGAAGTATTTGCTAATTAATTTGAGCATTTAACCCTGGAGAACCCACGGGGTCAAATTTGGCCCCTATAAATTCTGCTACTCAAATAACAAAGACCTTTTTTTTTTTACAAATTTAACTTGAAAAGTCCAGAGTGCCACTTCTGACCCCTGCATGGGGCCATCTAGTGGATGAATATTGCACTTACATGAGCCAGAGTGGTGGTGACAAGATGGCTAAAATGCAACAAATAAAACAAGAAAATTATATTGTTCAATGTAAATGTGTATTTGATTGATTATTTTCTTAAATTCTAAATAGTTTACTGACAGTTTTTGTTATTCTGATTTTTCGAAATGATACCCCTAAATCCCAAAGGGTCAAATTTCGCCCTAATCCTAAATTAGGGAATAAATTGAAAAAAACATTGAAAAAACATATATTTTGGTGTTCAGTGAAGTTATAGCAGTCATTTAATGTATAATTCATAATTTTCCAAAGAAGAAAAGGGTTCTTGGGTTCTCCAGAGTTAAAAGAGTGCAATCACTTTGTCTTTGCATTTATCCGTTGAAATTGTCGATTTAAGGCCAAGTGTGTCACCTAATCATTAAGTTTCTTAGTCATTATTGACAATGTATCTACATTAATGGAACGTGAGCTGGGGTTTGATTGACAGGTTAGTTTTACTTCAACTTTGACAACTTCAGATTAGCAGAATTTGCTTACCGGCCACGAGCCTGGTTTTACACTCAACAAACTGATTTGAATTCAGGATCGAAACTTCAGAGGTTATCTCAGGACTTGAAAATGTCAGAGGGGACATGAGGGGACAGGAAGTTGGCAAATGGATTACAGCCCAGACTGACTCAGATGCTTCAATCTGCAGAGGATCTGCAGATTGAAACTGGAAGATGGCTGAGTGACACTGCACCATGGCATGATGTAACTCTGAACATTTTTTTAAAATTAAGTTTACACCTGACAAGAATGTGGTCTCTATTTACCAGGGGCAATTCTAGGAGTGTAAGTTTAGGTGTGCTGGCATGTTTGACACTGGACATGGGGTGGGCGGCGTGGCCGTTGGGGGATTCACGTTTTACAACTAAAAAAAAACATACATGCAAACACACTCACATCTAGTTAGTTAGTCAGTGGCACCTTGGCTTTAATAATATCACATGCCAACCATGTGCTTCTCTCTTTATAATTAAAAAAGGACGCAGATTGTCTTACTACATATAGCTAAAGGTTACTAACTAGAAAAAAATGACCACTAACTTCCACTTAACAACATAAACACTGGCCTAGAGTTATTAATTTAGTTAATTTTGGGGGTGCTTGGATACACCTCAGGGGTGCTTCTGCACACACAAAAATGGACTACACACACCTACATACAGTATGTTAGTTAGTTAGTTAGCAGGATTATGTAAAAACTACTTTGGAATGACAAAGTTCTACAAAACTACACATGGACTGGACACAGCAAGAAAAGCCGCAAATCACTTCTTATAAACAGCAGTGGACATTTTTCAACATTATATTTCAGTAAATAAGACATGCATCTTAATGGGAAAAAAAATTCATATGAATCTATCTGGAGCTGATACAAATATAGATGGTTCAACGTTGCTGGAAGTCTAGACTGTATAAGAGATCTTGTATGTTTTTTTGGTACTCTAATTTAAAGCTTTCTAATGTGATTGAATCAGGGAAAAAAGACAGCACCGTGCAGTTAGAGAGTAAAGATGACTTTATCTTGTCTAAGTTGAATCTGAATTCAGAATCAGAATTCTTGATTCACAGTTTGAGGTGGTAAACTTCACATCCATATAATCAACCTGGAAACGAAACCAAGGCAAATGTGCAGGACAAAGAACTGACCAACACGTCATCTTCTTCATTTATACTTAATCCTAATACCAATGATAAATGTGCATACAATGTGCTTGTGCTTCCTCTCTGCTAATTTAGAACTACCTCTTCCATCATGAGGCGCTGACCCAACACCCCTCTCTTTCCCAGAGACTGCATTCATAAATACAACATTGATAATGTGGCTGCCATCCATCATGTCCCCTTGGATGTCAACAGGAAAAAAAAAAAAAGTCCAATATTTGGGAGCGAGAGGGGAGTGTGACGGTGATGACAAATAGTGTGGGCTATAATGCAGTGGGGACAGCAAGGTAGAGATCGAGAAGTAAAAAAGGAAGAAAAAAAGAGAGAGAGAGTTAAGAAAAGATGAGCGGTAGTCAGAAGGACAAATATATTCGGTCGTCCGCTTTTGCTGCGGAGACCATGAAGGGAAGCTGGAAGTCCGCTGTGGCCCAGTTTGATGATGTGGTGCTTTATCTTTAACGCGGCACTCCGTTACAAGCATCCCATTTGTAACAACCGAGTAAAGTCTCACTGGTTGTGCTCTTTTTTGTTATTGTGGGCATCTTGCAACTATGTATTTCATACAAAGAACTTAATCAGTACAAGCCAACCTGCAGCCTATATAAGAGTGTCTTTTCCTTCTTGCCAATATTTTGAATACTGGCAAGCCTTAGCGGTGTAGGAGCCACAATGAGAAATGAGTCGAAAATAGATCAGAGAGACCGTTTGGAGAAAACACGCCTGAGGATGTTTCTTGCTTCCGTGTGAGGATCTGAAACCGCAGTGTACGTCAGGGGAAGTTTCCAAAGGTTTTTGAAGTTTTGCTTGACGGCAGCACTCACAAGTGCACACATAATGTATATGGAGGGTATGCCTGTACGAAATGCAGCTTCTGAAGAAGAAACGTCAATATTTTTCAAATTGACTTCATGCACGAAATTGATCTTTAGGGCAATAATTTTGTGCTAGTCTGTGCGCATTGGTGGGCTTTTTTTTTTTAGCAGATAGATGAAGGTAGTTGCGCCATTGTGGGATGGAATGCAGCCGACTCGCGGCCAATCAAAGCAGCCCCCCTCATTCTCTTTAAAATCAGGGCGATTGGTGCTAGATATTTTTAACTCATTCACTGCCATTGACGACTATAGACGTAAAAAAATCATGTGAACAATTTCTATTCGTTTAACATTTTTTTCATTTCATTAATTTTTTTATGAAAACCTAGAATTTTTTTATTGTACATTTATAACAGATATAAAATTTGTGATTAATCTAATTGAAGTCATGCGATTAAAAATTGTAATCATCTGACGCCCCTTTTTTTAAATTAGGGGCGTCAGGCGATTACATTTTTTAATTGTAACTAATCACAAGACTTCACTAGTAAACTAACGATTAATCCTAAATTTTATATCTGTTCTAAATTCACAATAAAAAAAAATCTAGGTTTTCATACTCTTTTTAGCAAAAGTGGAAAAAAATGTTAAATACAAATAGTTCAAATGAATGAATCTATAGCCGTCAAAGGCAGTAAAAGAGTTAAGGTGATATTGATAAAAAATCATTCAATGAATTGATTTCTACAATGAGTCAGAGCAATTGTCTAATGTAGTTGTTATATGTTTTAATTACATGAATGACGACAACCACACACGTTTGTGGAGTGCAGAATCTATCTGCCTGCGCCTTGATCAAATCCACCTAAATCACGTTACACCACCTGCGCCACCACTTAGACCTGCTTTTAGTGGGTTTAAAATCTGGTCTACTTCTTGTCACCAAATTGCCAGGTGCGCCGGGGGAGCGGAAGTTTCATCCGCTCAGCAAGCCGTATTAAATTCACAAACTAGACTTGCCCTGGCACGGAAATAAAGATACACCCAAATTGTATCCTGACCGCACGGGTGCCTGTCTATGAAAATAAGGCTATCAGCCATTAAAACTTAGAAAATACTCTCTCTGCTTCACCTAAAGTCAGCTGTGATAGGCTTCAGCAAATATGAGACCCTAATGAGAATAAGCATTATAGAACGCTTATGTAACTTCTGTATATATATATATTTTTTTTTTTTCTGAGGCTTGTCTATCTTTAACAAGTGCTATAAAGCCAATGAGAAATATGATTTAGTGTAGGCAATTATTTAACACACTGAACAAAGGTCCTCTGAGCTATATGTTGAACTTAATTGTGATTTGCTGACATCTTTCGTGTCTAATGTCAACCCTAACCAGGCCCGGACTGAGTAATCTGTGCGTTTTGGTGCATTCCCGCTTGGGCCAGATTGCAATTATACACTCTTTGGGTTGCTCCTGCAGCCCGCCTATGACTTATTTCCGGCCTGCAGATCCATTTTTAAAATAATTCACATTTGAAATGTTTAATGCTTCAATCAATAGGCCAATATATTATACTTTTACCTAGTGTGTCAACAAGTCACAATAATTTAATACCAGAAGTAGCAAAACCTCAATACACAAATAGAAACAATAACACTGTAACTATATTACACACATTAAAGCGGCAAAACACATTGACAAGTGTTATTAGCAGTAACGACATCAAGCATGATGGGAAAGCCTCCTACGATTACCGCTGCTGTCTTCAAGTTAGCACAAGTCAGCAAAATAGTGCACCAGAAATGGTGAGAATAGGTTTCAGAATATGAGCACTAACAGGAAGTACAGTGTTTCTTTGGTCCTGACGGCCTCGCGACTCTGCCTGGAAGTGTTTGGTTTAGGTGAACGGTATGGGATTTTTTAATAGGTTTTAGGTGAACTAATGAATACACTCACACGCACGCACATACACATACTCACCCACATAGAAAAAAAAAAAGAGAGCAATGATGATGACATGTCAAATCGGTAAAATTACCAATGAACAATACTGAGCTCTCCAAAAAAAAAGAAAAAAAAAAAGGAAGTACAGTGTTACCTTCCTTAATCTACTCTAACTCAGGCATACCGATGTCAAGATTTTGGTAAAATTCAGACTTTTTCGGCTTCAAGAGGATGACTTTACAAATCATATTATAGGGCGACTGGCCACAACATTATGACTCCTCCCATTCTCCAAGTCAGATGTTGTGCATAAACAACATGTATGTGTGTAAATAATAAACATTCCATTTGTGAAGCTGGGCCACAATACCACGTGAAAAGTATAAGCCCCGATTTTTGCTTTGGCATCCTGTCACTGCCTGGCCTTTGCTACAGCTGCTGCTATTTGGCTCTGCATGCACAGCATGGAGTTTGTGTGTGTGTGCAGATTGAAGTCACAGCAAATGTCATATCCACTGCAAATATCAACGCGGGGGCATTGCCAAACCCACAGCAATCTTTCTCTCACAGACAAGTACCAACCAACGATTTCTCCACATCACACATGTAGCCTGGCTTTTAAACATCAGCAGATTAAAGGCACAAGAAGCAAAAGTGCAGAATATATTTCGGTTTGGGTCATTGAAATTCTTTGTCCACCTTCTAATTGATAAAGCATCAACAGATGGAATGACCTGGAGGTCACATGCCAACATGGCTGACTGCACCTTCAAGAGTAGAGAGCTTCATCATCATCAATGTGCTCTCATGGGAACGAAGGAAAGCACTGTATTATGTTTCAAATGGACTATTTTGAAGTAACGCCCACGCTGATGTCAAGCGGTTGCAGGGTTACTGCATTTTACTTACATAACATGCATTAATAGTAAAACCAACCAAATACAAATATTTATCTGTTCTAATCAAATCAATGCATTATGTGTCTTACTATTGCAAACAGGTTCTTATTAAATGCATGCATAATAGTGACGGTCCAAACAGGTTACACAGATCATTATGAGTGTGTATTTTTTCTTTTTTCCACAAATACCTATATGACTGGTAAGGGTTTGACATTATATTGATACCGTGATGGACTGTATTGTTATCTCTTATAGACGAATATGTAGCGAATCGAGGCGTTTTCACACTGTACTTAGCGCTTCCAATAGGAAAAAGTGCTAACACAGCAAAATGTTATGTTACTTCCTAGTGGGCTAGTATGCAAGCACTTCCAAATATGGGCAAGATTGCACCGGGAATCTCTCATCAATGTGGGCTACCCCCCCAAAATAAAATGTGTTTTATTAGATTAGGTCATGTATTTATCATTCCAAGTTTCATTTGTTTTGACAAAGAGGACACACTGTATTAATTAGTTTTAATGAACCAATAATAGTTTAATTTCACTGGTCAATAGAAGTTAATTTTAATTTTAGGTCAATAGATATTTTTTTTCTCTCCCCAATAACACACGATTGCTGTATCAGGATTGTTACCAGTGTTGTCAAATAATCATGAAATGACAGCAAATTCAATTTACAGGTGCAAATCTGCCATCGACACAAACAACATAAGGGATGCTTGCATTAGTGTCTGAGAGTGGGGATGGCACTAAATCAAGTTGGAGTTGGTCCAACTAACTACAAAAGTCCGCACACACAAAAGGTTGTACAACTATGGGGCGGCCAGACAGGTCACCCTCCATGTATAAAAGGCAAGCTAGGGAACGCTAACAGATGGTGCTTCAACTGACTCGTGCCTATCAGAGTGATTAAGGAACAGCAGACTCAAGTCTAACAGTGTTTGTGTGGAATGGATGCCCGAGACACACAAATCATCAAGAACGTCGAGTTTGCTGACACCACACAATCAATCTCATTAAGCTCATCAAGTCCTGAGCGGGCACCAAAGAAGCAAGTGGGACACACGATGCCCAAACTGCTCTCCCTCTCACTATTCTTTTTTTCTCTCCCCCCTGCAGCGCTCTGTAATTTGTCTAAAAATACCACGCAAAGAAGAGGAGGAGGAGCGTCAACAAACAAGGGGAGGAGATGATGAAAGAAAGGAGGGCAGCTGGAAACCAGGGATCGCACACGGCGAGCAAAGGCGGGAAGTGAGCCACCTGGATGCGGACGCGTGCGCCCATGTGAGGGATGGCGGCGAGCATGTGCCTTCCCATATTATTATTTTATTTTATTTTTTCAGCCACGTGAGCAGCTCTCCTCAGCTGCTCTGTGCTTATATTGAGCCCACCCGAGGGGAGCAGAGCGAGGTCACCGCTCTCACAGCCGGATAACGAGCACACAAGTCCGCACTAGATGCGTATAGGCTCAAACACACATTTAAAAAAACCTTATGGCAGAGGTCGCCACCTTTTCGAAGCTGAGAGCTACTCGGGTACTGAGTAAGCAACAAATACTTCAAAATGGCTGTAAAAGCTCAACCAAAGGCACGGCAATCAAATTCTTTGATGTATTTAGCACATTTTGCCATCCTGAAGCCAATTCCAAGATGAATTTCATTGTACACACGTTCTTAACGAAGATTTTCACAGAAACACAAAACATGTACACTGCACTTTGAAAATGTGTTTTGTAGTGATGGGAAAATTAAGCATCATGAATGACTTGTGATATTTTTTGTTTTACTCTCCTAAAAGCTGCTCTTGGTTTAAAAATGCAGTGGAAATGTGATCAATTTCCATTTCACTATCCTTTATATTTAAACCAAGAGCACCATTAGGCCTGAATTACTTAATTGACCAATATTCGTTATTTAAAAGAGCCAAAAATTGGCACAAAAACAAAAATCAGCTATTCAAAAAAATACACATAAGACGCAGATAACAACATTCAAACTTCCTGCCAGACAAGAAATTAGCAGAAAAATTGGCCTAACTATTTTTCCTGTAAAATGAAACAAGGACTAAGGACAAGTGTTGGAAAATAGACAAATGTTTTGTCTGTTATTTCTATCTTTATTTTTGTAAATGGTAAGGGAGCAAAAAAAGTTAATTAATCCATTATATATTGTTTTTAATTCATCGGTCGATTAATCGGGTATTCGGATTTCATTCTGCCAAATATTGCATCAAAATGAATGTGAAGACCTTGACCATGTTAATGACTTGTCATAATAATTGGGAAACGGATAAATACCAAAACACAAGATTTTATTTCTCTAAATATCTTCCAGTGTTTACATTTTCAAATGATCCTTACAACAACATTCGTAGGAAATCACAATTGTCCCACCACTCGTGAGCTCTTTTTCGAACAGGCCCACGGGCCACTCACGTCATCTTTGGGCGCTACTTGGTGCTCTCGTGCCCTATATTGGTGACC